>NC_057400.1:27304820-27562470 GCF_019320065.1 Cervus canadensis
AGCATACTAACACATATATATGGAATTTAGAAATATGGTAACGACAACCCTATATGCAAAAACAGAAAAAGAGACACAGAAGTACAGAACAGACTTTTGAACTCTGTGGGAGAAGGTGAGGGTGGGATGTTTTGAAAGAACAGCATGTATATTATCTATGGTGAAACAGATCACCAGCCCAGGTGGGATGCATGAGACAAGTGCTCGGGCCTGGTGCACTGGGAAGACCCAGAGGAATCGGGTGGAGAGGGAGGTGGGAGGGGGGATCGGGATGGGGAATACGTGTAAATCTATTGCTGATTCATGTCAATGTATGACAAAACCCACTGAAAAAATTAAAAAAAAAAAAAAAATTTCTGGGGCTTCCCAGGTGGCGTTAGTGGTAAAGAACCTGCCTGCCAATGCAGGAGACTTAAGAGACACAGGTTTGATCCTTGGGTCAATCAGATTTTTAAAAAGCAAGAAAATAATTTGTTCCACCATTATTTAATGTAATAAACACTAAGAACAAAGAAAGTGAATATATATAGAAAGAAATAATTACATGTCATTATTCATAAAAGATAAAATCATCTATATAGATTATCAGAATAGTAAGAAAATAGCAGTTTTCTATTAGGCCTATAATGAAAAATAAAAATTGCTCCTTCAGACATAAAATCATTAGAAATTTTAATTTAAATGTATGGAGAATTTTCAAAATAATTAAAATATAAATAAGCAATAAATACTGGAAAAATATTCTGGAATTTTATATAAAAATTTTACAAACTTATTGAAAGGTCTGAAGACCTGCAGAGGAAAACTGTGTTCATTAATGAGACTATTTCATATTTTTAATTTCCTCAAATTAATTTCTAAATACAATGCAATTCCAATCAAAATTATGATGAAAATTTTTTGTAAACTAATTTTAAATTTTATAAAAAATAATAGGGTTATGAACCAATGAAACAATGCTTGAAGGAAAATAAAAGGTAAATTTTCTCCATAAGTTACTAACATATTTATGCATTTATAGTATGAAGAGAATTTGTGTAGAGATACATAAATGGATCAATGAATCAGAACTGAACATAATACATATGTAGAAAGCTTAAAAATGAGCTGCTTCTGGCTAAAAAATGGTGCCAGGGACTGGATTTATTCTCTGTGCCTAAAACAACCATAACACTGAAAAATATGTGAGAAAACAACTTTTAGACATTAGACAGTGCAGGAAACGACCACTGAGAAAGAGAAAACAAACAAGATGACCCCCTTGATTATTCAAACTTAACTGCCTGGAGAGTTACAGAGGCAGCAAAAAAAAAAAAAAAAAACCCTAGTAGATGCTAGAAGTCTCCCTGAGTTGAAGAAATAAAGTTGTGAGTTCAAAGGGAGTAAAGCAGTCTGAGTTTATAGATCAGAGGATCAGAAAGCAGATACATACAAAAGATAAAGTTCTACAGGTCAGTAGAAGGTCATTCTCAGTTTTCAACTGAGCACTGATTAGAATTTCTGAATAGAAATTTCCTGAGGCCTCCAAAATATCCAACTAAAAACACTAGAGGAGAAACACCCTGGAACTGAATAGGAATAGTTGTTTGTTTGTTTCTTTGTTTTTTCCACCAACAAAGATGGAAAAACCTTATAATTCATGAAAAACTGGGGGGTCCACTTCAGTATATGGCTTAAGAGTAGGTCAAATTTAGCCCAAGACTATTTCCTTGATGATCCTAAGAGTAAACTTAAATGAAAGAACTTGAAAGGAGCAAAATATTCAGGTAACTTAGCTGCACACCAAAACAAACAAACAAACAAAAAAAAATGTAATAATTGTAGGAATATGAAAATACTCAGCACCCAACAAAGTAAAGTCCACATGCTTGAAATCAAATAAAAATTTCCCAGGCATTCAAAGAAATAATATGATCCATAATAGAAAAGTTATTCAATAGAAATTAATTATTAGCCAAGAACATTAAAATATGAATTGTATACTCCAAATGATCAAGAAGTTAAAGATTTATCATGTTGAATTTAGAAATAAAAGATATATAAAATAGGTGTGTTCTTCGTCACTCAGTTGTGTCCAACTCTTTGTGACCCCATGGATTGTAGCCCACCAGGTTCATCTGTCCATGGGGATTCTCCAGGAAAGAATTCTGGAGTGGGTTGCCATGCCCTCCTCCAGGGGATCTTCCCAACCCAGGGATCAGACCCAGGTCTCCCGCATTGCAGGTGGATTCTTTACCATCTGAGCCACCAAGGCTATAACTAAACCAAATTTCTAGAGGTGAAAAAAAGTTGACAGAGATTAAAAAGCAAATAAACAAAACAGAGAATAACAGTAGATATAGACTTGTAAGAGAAAAGATTTGTGAAACTGAGATAAAGAAATGGAAAGTGTCCAAAATGAAGCACAGATAAAAAAGACTGAAAGTAAATGAACACTTCATAGCGAGCTGTGGGACAACTTCAAGCAGCCTAATATACATGGAATTGGCTTCCCAGTGTATAACATAGAAATTGGGAAACAGAAAAAAGTATATAAAGTAGTTGTTAAAGGGCAAAATGAATAAAGATGGTCCTGAGAGTGAGATAATGAAGAGACATGAAGAATTTGGAGATGACTGGTTCTTTTTCTTGACTGTAATAATGATTTTATGAGTGCATATATATGCAAAAATTGATCAGTTTATATAATTTAAACATGTGCATTGTGTTACATTTCCTTAAAATGTGAATAAAACTGAAAACTTAGTGGGCAATACATGGTCTAACGATTCTTGGAGAGCTTGCCGTAAGGAAAATAAAGATTTACTTACTGTCTTAAATAATACACAAAAATAAATACTAGATCTAATATTTAATATTTAAAAGTAAAAATCGAAACATCAAGAACAAATGTCTTTAGGACTACAAGATATAGGTGAATTTTCTAATAAACCTAAAACTGAAAGCCATAAGATTGATACACCGAGTTATATGACATTAAGATAGCCCATGGATCAAATGACTTCACAAAAAGGTAAGAAGACAGATTATGCAAAAACTATTTACAGTCCAGAGGACTGATGTATAGAAGACAAATTCTGTTTCTGTCTGACAAATAAGATGAAGAAAACTTATTAGAAAAATGATAAAATATTAAAATAGTTGATACATAGAAGAAATTACATTTATAATAAACATAAAACACCCTGAAACCTCACTAATAATCAAGGACTTGTAAGCAGAAATGACACTGAGAAGGAATTTGTACTTTCAACAATTTTTTAACAAAAGTTAAAAAAATCCTGATGTCACACACTGTTAAAAGAATTTAGGAAAACTCTAACTGACATTATTGGACACTATTAGGGAGAATGTAAATTGCTTAAGCAGTTGCAAAGCAATTTGTTATTATCTATTATAGTCAAAAGTTTGCAATAGTTACACTTTAACCTAGACAGCATATTAAAAAGCAGAGACATTACTTTGTCAACAAAGGTCTGTCTAGTCAAGTCCATGGTTTTTCTAGTAGTCATGCGTGAATGTGAGAGTTGGACTATAAAAAAAGCTGAGAACTGAAAGAATTGATTCTTTTGAACTGTGGTGTTGAAGAAGACTCTTGAGAGTCCCTTGGACTGCAAGGAGATCCAACCAGTCCATCCTAAAGGAGATCAGTCCTGAGTGTTCATTGGAAGGACTCATGTTGAAGCTGAAACGCCCAATACTTCGGCCACCTGATGTGAAGGGCTGACTTATTTGAAAAGACTCTGATGCTGGGAAAGATTGAGGGCAGGAGGAGAAGGGGACTACAGAGGATGAGTTGGTTGGATGGCATCACCGACTCAATGGACATGTGTTTGGGTAAACTCCGGGAGTTGGTGATGGACAGGGAGGCCTGGCGTGCTGTGGTTCATGGGGTCACAAAGAGTTGGACACGACTGAGTGACTGAACTGAACACTTTAACTAGAAATCCCACATTTAGTCACACACCATAGAGAAAATATTATGCATTAATTACTAAAAGACACTTAAGAATGCTTCTACAGTAATATTTAGAATAGAGGAAAAATTATAAAAACTCAATGTCCATCCGTAAAAATATGGATTTTAAAGTTGAGTTTATATATACAAAAAATGTTAGATGATAGTCAAAATAGGTGAAGTAGTTATGTATATAGATGGAGAAGTCTCAAAGACATAACAATGAGTTCCCATATACAAGCAACATATGGCTATGTAAGCAAAGTAACAAATAGTTGTTTTGTTTTGTTTTTTACATTTTCCCTTTACCTTTTGAAAGAATTTTGTTGGGTATAGAATTTTGAATTGACAGCTTTTTCTCATGTTGGCACTTTAAATATCAATTTATTGTCATTGGTTTATCATAATTTCTAAGGAGATTTCAGCTGTATTTATTTTCATTTTCTGACTGCTTGCAAGATGTTCCTTTTATCTTTTCTTTTTAAACAATTTGAAAATATGAATATTGAATGTGACTATTATATTATGTATATGTGTGTTTTCTTATTTATCTTGCTTGGATTTCCCTGAAGTCCTTGGTTCTGTGTTTTAATATCATTCATTATTGTTGAGCATTTATCAGCTACTATTTCTCAAACCTTTCTTCTTTCATATTCTTTCATTTCCTCATGAGGCTCTAATTACATATGTTAGAATATCTGATATTGTATTACAACCAAGTAGGCTTTTTATTTGTTTCACCTCATTTTTGGATAATCCATTTTATTTTTTCTTTATTCTTTGTGACTACATTTTGTTAATTTTATTGGTTAGCTTTCAATTTTGATTTCTTTCTTCAGATGTTTTGAGGATGAGCTCTTTGAAACCATGTTTCACTTCTCTTGCCTTATTCTTCCATTTCTATTGTTTTTATTAAATCTTTTTTCTAGTCTTCATCTCTCTGTTAAAATTCTCCATTTGTCCCTTCATATTGTCTATATTTTCTATGGAATCCCTTAACATACCTACCACTCATGGTTAAAGTTCAGTTGATTAATATCTGGATAATGTTGGCATGACTTTATAACTTTGTTCACAGTGGGTAAGCTTTTTAAAAATTTTCTTTTTTTTTTTGTCTTGTAACTTTAATTAATTGTTAATGATAGTATATTCAAAAAGTAAAGAATTAAAAAATAGTATTTGTGCCTGCTGTGGGCATATCTCTCCTATCAGGTTGTTAGTATGGGGTTTTCACTCCTTTGCTTATGTATCTATTTTTGTATCTATGTGTCTATCTACCTGTTTATACCTATCTATATGTCTGTCTGTCTGTCTATCTTGCTGTGATACCTTCAGGACACATCAAGCTTCAAATTTCTTTAGTGTGAGATTCTATTGGTTGAACTTATAGTAGTGGCTCCAGAGTCTGAAGGATTTTCTGATTGTCCTTGCTATATACTCAGGTTTCACCCTTACCTACATGCTGTGCCCTAGATGGGGTCTCCCTGCTCTCTTGCCCTTCCTTTGTTGATACATTTTGCTACTGCTAGTTACTAGATAGATTACTCAGCTGATGGTGAGAGTCAGGAGCTTTTTTCTGTTACTCTCATTCAACCTCAGTCTTAGGCAGGCCACGTGCTCTTATGCTTTTTTTTTTTTTTTTTAATATTTTTTTTTTCATTGATATGAATCAGCCATGGATTTACATGTATTCCCAATCCCGATCCCCCCTCCCACCTCCCTCTCCACCCGATTCCTCTGGGTCTTCCCAGTGCACCAGGCCCGAGCACTTGTCTCATGCATCCCACCTGGGCTGGTGATCTGTTTCACCATAGATAGTATACATGCTGTTCTTTTGAAATATCCCACCCTCACATTCTCCCACAAAGTTCAAAAGTCTGTTCTGTATTTCTGTGTCTCTTTTTCTGTTTTGCATATAGGGTTATCGTTACCATCTTTCTAAATTCCATATATATGTGTTAGTATGCTGTAATGTTCTTTATCTTTCTGGCTTACTTCACTCTGTATAATGGGCTCCAGTTTCATCCATCTCATTAGGACTGGTTCAAATGAATTCTTTTTAATGGCTGAGTAATATTCCATGGTGTATATGTACCACAGCTTCCTTATCCATTCATCTGCTGATGGGCATCTAGGTTGCTTCCATGTCCTGGCTATTATAAACAGTGCTGCGATGAACATTGGGGTGCACGTGTCTCTTTCAGATCTGGTTTCCTCAGTGTGTATGCCCAGAAGTGGGATTGCTGGGTCATATGGCAGTTCTATTTCCAGTTTTTTAAGAAATCTCCACACTGTTCTCCATAGTGGCTGTACTAGTTTGCATTCCCACCAACAGTGTAAGAGGGTTCCCTTTTCTCCACACCCTCTCCAGCATTTATTGCTTGTAGACTTTTGGATAGCAGCCATCCTGACTGGCGTGTAATGGTACCTCATTGTGGTTTTGATTTGCATTTCTCTGATAATGAGTGATGTTTGAGCATCTTTTCATGTGTTTGTTAGCCTCTTATGTCTCCAGAGATAAATCCACGAACCTATGGACACCTAATCTTTGACAAAGGAGCAAGGATATACAATGGAAAAAAGACAACCTCTTTAACAAGTGGTGCTGGGAAAACTGGTCAACCACTTGTAAAAGAATGAAACTAGAACACTTTCTAACACCATACACAAAAATAAACTCAAAATGGATTAAAGATCTAAATGTAAGACCAGAAACTATAAAACTCCTAGAGGAGAACATAGGCAAAACACTCTCCGACATAAATCACAGCAAGATCCTCTATGACCCACCTCCCAGAATATTGGAAATAAAAGCAAAACTAAACAAATGGGACCTAATGAAACTTAAAGCTTTTGCACTACAAAGGAAACTATAAGTAAGGTGAAAAGACAGCCCTCAGATTGGGAGAAAATAATAGCAAACAAAGCAACAGACAAAGGATTAATCTCAAAAATATACAAGCAACTCCTGCAGCTCAATTCCAGAAAAATAAATGACCCAATCAAAAAATGGGCCAAAGAACTAAACAGACATTGCTCTTATGCTTTAAAAGGATATTTAATTTTTTTTTAAATATACAACATAATAATACATGCTGTTTGTTGACAAATACATATATTTTGATTTATATAGCCATAGGTGAGATGGATTAATACTAAGTATAGGATTATAGTATACTTTTGCAGAAAAAGTATTGAGGATAAATATGAGAAAGGAATACAGAAATATCAATAAATAATACATGTTTTGTTTCCTAAGCTATTTAATCATTATAAGAACATTTTTATTATTATTTTTATGTTTATTTTATGTGATTATTACACACACACAATTTATGTTTAATAAAATATAAATCCCTAACTTAGCTTGAAGTTTTAATCTGATTAGTTTTATTTTTCCTTTCTGCAATGATAGTCACCCATTATGCACAGACACAATTCTTCTTTATCAAGACCACTCAGATTTTTGTAATGTGACAATTAGTAGAATGTAAGTTTAA
The DNA here is from genome assembly GCF_019320065.1 of Cervus canadensis. Taxonomy (NCBI): domain Eukaryota; kingdom Metazoa; phylum Chordata; class Mammalia; order Artiodactyla; family Cervidae; genus Cervus; species Cervus canadensis. The sequence goes on from NC_057400.1 coordinate 27,312,279, forward strand.
AAAATATTTTAATCATATGCAAGAAGAATTATTTCTCTACAAATACTTATGATTGGTTTAAACTGAGTTCTATTAATTGGGTAGGAGTCATAATCACCACACACACACAAAAAGGGAAGCTATGACTAGTTGAAAGTACCATTTGAATACAAAAACTAGACCATTCTAAAGGATATGTATATATTTGAAGAAGAATGGCCTTTAAAATCACCCTTAGCCAGGTTAGACTCTCATATTACCCCTTGCTAAGTTGCATAAACTTGGGCAAGTTAAATAACTCTAATCTCTTTTTCCCTCAAATGTAAAAATGAAGATAATATGCCTACCTTGGCAGAGGGATTAAATAAACAGGGCACTTACTGTGCTTATTTTTTTTTTTTAACTTCGTACAGAAGAAAAATAAGTATTCTTAAAAATAAGAATAACTACTTCTATGATTTTAGAAAGATTACATTCCTTCTATGCATCAGTTTCCTTTTTTTTCAACTAACCATAATAGCATTTTCCACCTACGTACAAAATTAGAATATAAGGGTAAAATAAGATAACATACAAAACTTTCTCAGAAAAGGTATGATACTATAAAAAATTAAGTTATTATAGTGCCTGCATGTTTACTTTCTTTCAGACAAATTAGTACCATAATGGAAAAGTACTAACATGAGTAAGATTAGAGACTTACCATTCTTCAGTGATGAAGCAAGCACATAGTAACATGTTTATCAGTCCAAAGGAAACAGAGCTGTGAACAAAAATTTTTTAAATTAATAATAGCACACAAATCAGAAAAATAGCAAAGTAGCATCTATTTGGGATTTTACTGCTTTTCTTGGCTTTTATTTTTAATATCATGATTTTAGTTTTTGTGAACAGCATTCATGTATTTGTCACTTGGATGGCAGTAGGATGTATAAATAGATCTATAATAAATATAAACCATGGATCAGACGATCTTGTGTTATAGAACTGTGAAATACATTCTGGGTTGCTCAAAAATATGGCAAACTTTACTCTTGTGCATCAGAAAAAGTTTTGACTGTATGGAGTCACTAATAGATTTATTTTAGAAGTAGCATGAATGTACATCCTCCAAATTTTTAATAAATTAATACTTAACAAAATTTGTGATAATTTTTCCACTGTATTTCCATTACATTTAGTCCAAACAATATTTAAGTTTATCCCATAGACTTTTTTTCTTTTTCCTAACTATAAGACTGAAATTATTCTTACAAATCCAAATTAGTGTGCTTGCAGAATTTACAGGGCTTCCTTGGTGGCTCAGAGAGTGAAGCATCCACCTGCAAAGCAGGAGACCAAGGTTTGATCCCTAGGTTGAGAAAATCCCCTGGAGAAGGAAATGACAATCCATTCCAATATCTTGCCTGGGAAATCCCATGAACACAGGACTGTGGTGGGCTACAGTCCATGGGGTCACAAAGACTCAGACACAACTGACTAACACACACAGAATTTACATAGTTTGTCTGCTTTGATTTGATGTTTGGCAGCTGTCTATAAGTAGCTATTCTGACTACTCTCAACTCTATTCCATTGAAGATTTATAACAATAGTGCTGAAAGTGTTTTATGAGGCACATAGAATTGTTTTCCTTTTCTTAAAGTTGAAAAAAATCAAGACACAATTGTGATTTCACAAGATGATAGCACTGGTCATAACATGAGCTCATGGTTTCTCCTAAATGTAAACAATACATGTAATGACTGACTTGGGTACCATTTTTTAAAGAAGAGATAACATTTGATTGAACCTTGGATCAGATTTCAAACCTATCTGACTTATTCCACTGCAGAAAAAGACTGACTCTTGAGGGGAAGAATTTAGTTTAATTATCTACATAAGTAAGTCAGGGAAAAATTATTATGAAAAATTCAAACCTGTTTCTAAAGTTCACCATGAGGCTATAGTTCTAACAGGAAGAAAGCATTAATGACTTGAAGATCAACTTACTTAGTTATCACTTATAGTGGGAATGTGTGCTGAAAGTTGAGACATTTTGTTAGCCCTTCAACAAAATAACTGAGGTGCTGGCTTTTTGACCCGATTTGGGTACCCACAGATGGAAAGAAGAAAAAAGATTTCAACTCAGAGCCCCAAAATGTGATTTTTTTTTTTCTTCTTTCCCTTTCTGGTTCATGGCCCTCAGGCATCAAAAGCATAAGGTACCTTGGCCTCTTCTTTTCACAGTTTGAAAGTCAGTAAAGCTTTCAACAATCTTTTGTCCTTAATTGCTTTCTTTTCCATATATATATTATATATAATTTTTTCCCAAGGCCCAAAGCAGCCATTAAAAGTCACCATCATCTATCCAGTTATAGAAGCAGCACAGAAAAGAGCCGAAGAGAACTATTAGTCATTGGCACACAGCCAGGAATTCAAATCTGATTTTCTGCATGTATTTCTTAAATTTAAGAGAAAATGTCCCAAAGTAATTGCAGCTTAAGGGAAACTTTCAAGCCATGTCAGATATGTATGTGCAAGGGGAGAAAAAATACATGTGAAGTGGATTAAAACTACCTTGGTTCTCAGAGTTTAAGACCCTTCAACAAAGAGAATGAAATTGCGAGCTCCTTTGTCCTTTCAGACTATTTCACAATGTTGTAGGGTTTGTGTGCACCTGCCACATAATAGGGTAAGCCCAATGATTCGAAGTAAATTCTTTAGTAAACTTCAAGTTGGTAAACAGCAGTTCCTTTAAATTAAAACCCAGTAATCTATACCATCCCTGGAAAACGAGATCAAATGGACTAAGGTTGACAAAGGGTTCCTTAAATATTCCTCAGATTTCCTAAAGATCCATGGTTCTGCAATAAAATTGGCTCTATTTCCTGTCAAATTGTTGCTAGTTTTTGGTTAGTGCTGACTTCTATTCCCTAACAGTATGCATCATTTGGATTCCTTGTCTCTGATGTCCATTTCTTCAAGTATCATATGCCAAACATGATCTTTTACATTTTATTTTCTTGTATTTGTATATGTATATATGTATGTGTATGTATGTTGTATTGGCTTTTGCACAACCTACCAAGTACAAAACTACCTTTAACATAAGAGAAATAAGGTACTTCAAAACTCTGTGCATTGATAAATATTTCCATGTCTTAAAAATAGTGTGATCACATTACTTGTTATAAGAAAACTAATTAATTCTAAGCTAGGTATTTCTATGTTAAGGATCAGTTATTTCCCAAGTGATCAGTGATGGTCTATACCGGAAGATCTCTGGTCATCCAATCCTCTGAGGATGGAACAATTTTCAGCTCATTTATACCAGCATATAATCTGATGGTCAGTACATTTTTTTCATACCAATTGTTCAATATTGTGATTAATCTCTTAGAAATGCCCATATCTTTCTACAATTCACAATTCTGGAGCAGCTATGGAAATTACTAGTATATTACTTTCTGTTCCAAATAGTCCTAGTGCACTTGCCTCTGGTGGATGTGACTGGTGATAGAAGTAAAGTCTGATGCTATAAAGAACAATATTGCAATGGAACCTAAAATGTTAGGTCCATGAATCAAGGTAAGTTGGAAGTCGTCAAACAGGAGATGGCAAGAGTGAACATTCACATTTTAGGAATCAGTGAACTAAAATGAACTGAAATGGACAAATTTAATTCAGTATCAACTACTGTGAGCAAGAATCCCAAAGAAGAAATGGAGCAGCCCTCATAGTCAACAAAAGAATCCAAAATGCAGTAATTGGATGCACTTTCAAAAATGACAGGATGATCTCTCTTTGTTTACCAGGCAAATCATTCAGTATCACAGTAAGCAAAGTCTACGACCCAACCATTAAGGCCAAAGAAGCTGAAATTGAACAGTTCTATGATGGATGACAAGACTTACCAGAACTAACACCAAAAAAAAGATGTCCTTTTCATCACACGGGGCAGGAATGCAAAAGGAGGAAGTCAAGAGATCCCTGGAGTAACAGGCAAGTTTGGCCTTGGAGTACAAAATGAAGCAGGGCAAAAGCTACCAGAGTTTTGCCAAGAGAACACACTGGTCACAGCAAACACCCTCTTCCAACAACACAAGAGAAGACTCTACACATGGACATCACCGGATGGTCAATACCAAAATCAGACATTATTTTCTTTGCAGTGGAAGATGGAGAAGCTCTATACAGTCAGCAGAAAAAAGACCGGGAGCTGACTGTGGCTCAGATAACAGGCACCCTATTGCACAATTCAGACTTAAATTGAAGAAACTAGGGAAAACCACTAGAGCTTTCAGGTATGACCTAAATCAAATCCCTTACAATTATACAGTGGAAGTGACAAAGTGATTCAAGGGATTAGATCTGATATAGTGCCTGATGAACTATGGACAGAGGTTCATGACATTGTACAGGAGGCAGTGATCAAGACCATCCCCAAGAAGAAGAATTGCAAAAAGGCAAAATGGTTGTCTGAGCAGGCCTTACAAATAGCTGAGAAAAGAAGAGAAGCTAAAGGCAAAAGAGGAAAGAAAGATATACCCATTTGAATGCAGAGTTCCAAAGAATAGCAAGGAGAGATAAGAAAGCCTTCCTCAGTGATCAATGCAAAGAAATAGAGGAAAACAACAGAATGGGAAAGACTAGAGATCTCTTCAAGAAAATTAGAGATACCAAGGGGACATTTTATGCAAGATGGGCACAGTAAGGACAGAAATGGGATGGACCAAACAGAAGCAGATGATATTAAGAAGAGGTGGCAAGAATACACAGAACTATACATGGCTAACAAAAAAGATCTTAATGACCCAGATAACCATGACAGTGTGATCACTCACCTAGAGCCAGGCATCTTGGAATGCAAAGTCAAGTGGGCCATGGGAAACATCACTACAAACAAAGCTAGTGGAGGTGATGGAATTCCAGCTGAGTTGTTTCAAATTTTCAAATATGATGCTGTTAGAGTGCCACACTCAATATGCCAGCAAATTTGGAAACTCAACAGTGGCCACAGGACTGGAAAAGGTCAGTTTTCATTCCAATCCCACAGAAAGACAATGTCAAAGGATGTTCAAACTACTGCACAATTGTACTCATCACACACGCTAGTAAAGTGATACTCAAAATTCTCCAGGCAAGGCTTCAACAGTACATGAACTGAGAACTTCCAGATGGTCAAGCTGGATTTAGAAAAGGCAGAGGATCCAGAGATCAAATTACCAACATCTGCTGTATCATCGAAAAAGCAAGAGAGTTCCAGAAAAAAAACATCTATTTCTGCTTCTTTGACTACGTCTAAGTCTTTGACTTTGTGGATCACAACAGACTATGGAAAATTCTGAAAGAGATGGGAATACCAGACCACCTGACCTGTCTCCTGAGAAATCTGTATGTAGGTCAAGAAACAATTAGAACCGGTTATGGAACAATGGACTGGTTCTAATTTGGGAAAGGAGTATGTCAAGGCTGTATATTGTCACCCTGCTTATTTCACTTATATGCACAGTACAAAATGCCTGGCTGGATGAAACATAAGCTGGAATCAAGATTGCCTGGGCAAATAGCAATAACATCATATATGCAGATGACACCACATTATGGCAGAAGGAGAAGAGGAACTGAACATCCTGTTGATGAAAGTAAAAGAAAAGAGTGGAAAAGCTGGCTTAAAAGTCAGTATTGAAAAAATTAAGATCATGGTATCTGGTCCCATCATTTCATAGCAAATAGATAGGGAAACAATGAAAACAGTGACAGACTTTATTTTCTTGAGCTCCAAAATCACTGCAATTGGTGACTGCAGCCATGAAATTAGAAAACGCTTGCTCCTTGAAAGCAATGCTATGACCAACTTAGACAGCATATTAAAAAGCAGAGACATACTTTTCTGACAAAGGTCTGTCTAGTCAAAGCTATAGTTTTTCCAGTAGTCATGCATGGATGTGAGAGTTGGACCATAAAGAAAGCTGTGTGCCAAATAATTCATGCTTTTGATCTGTGGTGTTGGAGAAGACTCTTGTGATTTCCTTGGACATCTAAGAGATCTAACCAGGCCATCCTAAAGGAAATCAGTCCTGAATATTTATTGGCAGGACTGATGCTGAAGCTGAAGCTCCAATAGTTTGGCCACCTGATGCAAAGAACTGACTCACTGGAAAAGACCCTGATGCTGGGAAAGATTGAAGGCAGGAGGAGAAGGGGATGACAGAGGATGAGATGGTTGGATGACGTCACCATAGCAATGGACATGAGTTTGAGCAATCTCTGGGAGTTGGTGATGGACAGGGAAGCCTGGCATGTTGGAGTCCACGGGGTCACAAAGATCGGACATGACTGAGCGACTGAACTGAACTGACTCAGAAGTCAGTTAGTGGACAGAGTCCCAATCTGGGGGTTTTATTCAGTGTTTCATCCAGATGGTGACATTCAAGAACAGTTGGTAAATATTACAAAAGAGAGAAGTAGGAAAAGAGACAGAACATTATTAAATAGACTGATTTTAAAATTTATCCCTGAAATAGTTTCAAAATTTTATAGTCCAGAAAACATAACTTAATTACATGTAATTAATTAATTAATTACATGTAATTACATAACTTAATTACAATCAGGCTCAGCTACTCATGTCTCCCCACATGATATCTGAGACATATGAAAGATTGCTAGTTTAATGGCAACCTGGCCTCTTGTCTGAGCTACAACCTTAGAGGTCACTCTGAAAGATTTTCATATTCTAGTTAACAGGTTTTATTCTTCTTGCATGATGTTAGTGTTGGGTTTCCAGTAAAATAAACTACGACATTTTTAAAGAATAACAAAACTCCATATGTAGTGTAGGAATTTTTTTCTCAACTACTTTCTTATCATTAAATGTATGCTTGAACCTACTACAAAATATCCAATTACCATATTGTATGTAGTAGTGGTGGTTTAGTTGTTGTGTCCGACTCTTGCAACATATCTGAAACTAATATATTACTGTACATCAACTATGCTTCAGTTAAAAAATATGTATATCATTGAAAGTATAAATATTCTTGAAGTATTTATTTAATTGAAAATACTTCATTACAGGAAATGACCTTCCATTTACAGAATATTTTCACATAATGAATCTATCACTTGACAATAAAAAGGCAGGAGACCAATTTGATGAACACAAATCCATGCATACAGAATGATGTTAAAGCTTATTTTTCCTTAGAATTTATGGCTAAAAGTAAACCCTTCTACTCTATTTAAGAAGCCATTACAATAAGTTGTTAAACTTAACTGTTTTCTGTAAAGATCTCATTTCAATTTTTTTAAATAATTGTCAAAAATCAAATAAACCCAGATTATTATGTAGAACAAATGTACTAAGACTAATGAATATCTCATCAAAGTCTGAATTTGTGTTTTTCTCAGATGTGTAGGACATATCCTCCAATCTGTGTATTTCACTGCTTTCCAAAAGCTATATGATAAATTTAAAAGACTGAAGAAACTAAATTCTAGTTTTATTGTTTTACATGACCTATTTAAGCACATACTTTGAAGTGAATGAGCTTGAGGTAGGGTGAAAACAAATCAGAACAATTTCCTGAACCCGACATTTTCTTATATTCCAACCCCAGTTATAAAGTTAATGTCTTCTTCTTAGGGGACTGGAGTTCAAATCGTGGGTTAAAAATTCACAGAAGGAGCAAAGTTCAGGGGGAAAATGAAAGGCGATCCAAAGAAGAATGAAGAAGAGCAGGGGAAATATAAAAGTCTAAAAGGAAAGAATGTTCTGAAATACATTGCATGCAGTTAGAACGAGACTAAAATTCTCCAAAAAGAAAGGAAAATGAGGTCACATGCCATTGTTCTTCATGGCAAGTACTACTGATGGAGGCTGCTTAGCTAAATATGAAAAGCTATTATTTTTATTCAAATACCCTCTTGAGTTAACATGAATAGTCACCTCCTCTTAATAACATTTTAAAATTAATTATATCGGTTCATTCAATTAAGGGGGTGCACTGACCATTTATTTCTTTGATTTGAAAGAGGATAGGATGAAAAGAAAACACTATAATTTCTAACTATTCTTTACACAGAAAAATACACGAGTTTGGAAAATGTAAATTAATAACCTACATTTTAAATTCTAAAATTAGCTCTCAGTACACTCCCTCCTCCTTAACTAAGAATTATTTTATTGATTGTTCTCCTGGGCTGATACTGGCTCCTTCTTTTTGGTTTGTCCTGATGATGGATCTTGATTTCTTGATGGAGTGAAGCATGATGCCATGAGTACTGAATTAAGCCTTGTGTCAGATTTAACTGTGTCCAAATCCAGTCACAGGAAATTAGCAACATGTGAGGAAGAGTTCTAAACTGTTGCGAGTAATTGGAAAAACAATTCATATTTCATATATCCAGATCAGTTAAATCTTTAAAAGTATGGTTGTACATTTTTCCCAATTATCTTGCTACTGTTCAAATATTCTGGTGCTTTCTTAAGGAATATGTCTTACACATCTTCTTAAGATGAAATTAATTCCAGAAACTCTAGTCTAAGTGAATTGTGATAATAAGCATTATTTTATTTTTTTAAATAAAGAGATTGATACTCCATGAGGCTAAAATCTATGAATTCTCTACCTTATAATGCTGAACAACCAAAACAGCTATATGACAGATGAAGAGAAAAAGAAAAAGTGATAAATGAGATCTAAAGATATTTACAAATGAAGTTATAGCATTTTTGTTAATCTGTGCTTGTACGAAGTATACTTAAAATATTTATATTGCAGGCTAACCCTGTCCAAACTTCGTAAAATTTGTATATCTTTTAAAAAAATTATTGCTACTTCATAGGCACACCTATTAATATTTAAGAATCAACTTGATAGGGATTTTAAATATATATATAGGCTCAGAGGTTAAAGCATCTGCCTGCAATGCAGGTTCGATCCCTGGGTCGGGAAAATCCCCTGAAGAAGGAAATGGCAACCAACTCCAGTATTCTTGCCTGGAGAATCCCATGGACAGAGGAGCCTGGTAGGCTACAGTCCACGGGGTCGCAAACAGTAGGACACGACTGAGCGACTTCACTCACTCACTATTGTATCCAGAAGGTAAAAATAAATTCTCATGAATTAAAATAAAACAACCTGATTAATGTTTTCCTTCTTAAAAAGTGTACCATTTGTTTAAAATTCAGGTCAATATTTTTTTTTCCTCAGAACACAGTGAATCTAATTTTACAGTACCCTAATTTGCCTAACTTCTGTGATCAATTTCCAATATTACCCCTGCCCATTATAGACCCAGGACCATCAAAGATGCAATCCTGGGAGTATCCTTTGAATTTTTGATGAAAAAAAAAAAGGATAATAGTTTGTATATTATCTCTGCCTCTCTTATCCACTTTTCTTATATTGCCAGGATTATATTTATGCATTTTAAGGAAAATTAGGTACTGAAATTTTTGTTTGTTTACTCTGATAGATTGGTCTACTATCTTCAAATCTTCTGAGTGGACCCTCAGTAAATACTGACCTGAAGTAAATTAAACTTCAGCACATGGAATAATGTGTTTTCAGCAAATAAAAAAAAAATCTGTAAATTTCAAGAGGGCGCTGCTTATAATGAAGTACATTATGTAGTCTTAAAGCAATAAGTATAATTATGGCAGATTTTCATCAAAGTATTAAGAAAACAGTGAAATTTGTTACTAAACTTTTTAAGTTCAAATCTAGGAGAGTTATAGTTTAAGGACACCAAGTCATTCAGAAACAACCCTGGACATGAGCACATATAAATAACCCATATGTCACCCAGAAAACAGTCACAGATTTCTCTAGTTTTATGACCAATGGATCATAACTTTATCATAGTTTTAACTGCATGCATGCTCAGTCCAACACTGAGATCCTATGGATTATAGCTTGCCACGCTCCTCTGTCCATGGAATTTTCCAGGAAAAGAGCACTGGAGTGGGTTGCCATTTCCTTCTCCAGGGGATCTTCCTGACCCAGGGATAGAACCCATGTCTCTTGTGTCTCCTACATTGCAGGCAGATCCTTTACCACTAACAGCCACCTGGGAAACCTCATGTTTTAACTAATTATGTAGAATTTTCAGAATATCACTTTTTGGAAGTTTTACAGAATACAATATGCAGGCCACAGACACTAGGAAAAATTTGCATCAAACAACTCTTTTCATTGCTAGAAATTTATTATGAATGAAAAATGATGTTTACCTACACCCATGAGTTTATTGGTTTTTTTTCCTGGTTATATGAAAAATAATTATCACTATAACAGAGATGACCTTCTATCCTTCAATTCTCCAAATAGCCAGAAATCTGGTCTTTGTAAGACAGAAAAATAAAACACATGGCAGACATTAGGGAGGAAGGTGAGATTCGTTAAAAATGGTTATTTACAGGCATGAGCAAGTGTGCCCTAGAACTCATACCCTTGTGATTTGGGGGGTGACAGGGTCTCGCATTCATTTAAACTGCAAAGATTAGCCTCTATCTACCTTACTCTGCCTGATAGAAGTGTCCACTGCTTAGAAGAATCCAAGGACATACGACCAATATTTATTTCTGATGTGCTGAGAGGTGTGGAATTACAAAACTTGTCCCAGATGAAAGCAATTTTCAAAATATTTAAACTCAAGTGTTAAATTCCTTATATGCGACTGTCTTTAACAACCTGAGTATTTCATCCTGTCAACAAGGTTAAGTAATTTTTTTCTCTTTTTTTTGCTGTTCAAGTTTTCAGTTTATTTAGTCAATAAAATGACATTTAGAACCAATATAAGAATTACAATAATTTCATGTAACATCATTGTTAGAATTTAAATTTTATGTTAAACTAGGTAAGAAAAATATTTATTTTCAGAATAATTGAAGTATCCCAGTAATTGTTAAAATATTTTTTCTAAGGTTATATTTTTAACAAGTGAAAGTTTATATTCTGTGAAGAATTATAAACTACATATTGACCACATTAAAAATACAGTATGATTTGTTTCAAAGAACTATTTCTTCAGTTTACTTAATTACCTGAATATCTATAAATGTTTTTGGAGATGTGAGATTAACTAGTAGATACAGACTAAAGTAAAAATGTGTGCTGCTTGAAAATAAGGAAGAAGTTAACATGCCTTGTCTCTTATTTAGCAATTTCTCTTGAATACCTATCTACAAGTGATGACCATTATCATTCATCAGTTTTTCAACAGGTATACCAACTTCAGATTCTCAATTTTGACAGATAAACTTATAAAACTTAAAAAAAGAAAGAGGAATGTATGGACTTGCATTTAATAGATTAGAATTCTATGCAGCTAGTTCACATTAATTTGGAGATTCATTTGTGAAATATGTTGTCATGAGTTTTAAATGAAAAGTTTGAGGATGGAGAGTAAAGATTAAAATAGATCTCATATTTTATACTAAATGAAAGACATGTTTTCTACTTATAGGCTACTATTAATTTCCTTATTCCTGATATACCCAAGGAAACTACAGTCTAAAGGCATGTTTTAAAAACTTCTATATCCAATACAAATGCAGTGCAGTAAGCTGAACACCCAGTGAAAGGAAAGCTCACACCTACAAATATTGCTGAAACTCCAGTTAGTCAAGGAATCAAAGAAATCAAAGCATTTATACAGATTTTATTGCAAATAAATCACTTTATCATATACTCAAATGCAAGCATGATTTTTAATAGAGATTGTTTTTGATCCGCTGTAGGTTTTTGTAGAGTATCTCCTGCCCTCTTTAGTCCAGTTTTTATAACTACATTTAAGAAAGAGATCTAATTCTACAGCATAATTCTGACTTCAGCTTTTTCTATTGCTTGGTGAAAATAGGTCATTATTTGCCATTTCTGGCAGGAACAGTTAACAGGAAACAGGACAGGAAATGATACAATGATTCCAGAATTGTATATTTCCCCTATGCCCTGCTGTTTGGGGAATGACCCTATAGTTAACCAGGAAATTGTGTGGTGGTACTGAACCTCACTCATGTTATTGGACTTTTTTGTCCCTTGATCCTCTTTACTTAAAGGAATAAATTAAAATTCTAGGACCAATAGATAAAGAAACCTTAACAAAGAAAATATTTGTCTATTAGATTATATTAATATGTTTCTAGATTTTTGAGCAGGCAACTCAAAGCCGACATTAATATCCAGTTAGCTAACAAAAATATAGCATATAAACCACCTAAATATTAAAACAACAAACTTATAAATGCTTTAATATTTATGGAGTTTATTTTCTCATGAAAATGCAACTTTGATGCCATTTATTATTAAATACTTAGGTTTTTTTTACAGTTAGATATTTGTATTTTAAAACTGCTTTATAAGATATGCGCTTTTATATGCCACATAATGATAAATTATATTAGTATGTGTCCATTGTTATGTTTTCTCAAAGACAGACAATATCTCCTAGTAGAAATATACCCAATAAAGATTACATAACTAAAATGCACACAAAAACATGGGCACAGAGTTACCTATTAATAATATAAACTTCTCCATTTAAAATTGAAAGCAAATGCAGTGTCAAATAAATTCCATTTAGTTTTTGTTTAAAGTTACTTTATATCTTTAAAAATAGATATTTAATTGAAGACCTCACCTAAGATAATTAATTGCTGCACAGACTCTGTCACAGGAAGTCAGAGGTTCACAATGTGATTTAAACATTTTTTTGTTACTCCAGTGTGGGTGGAATTAAACCCTTTAATATTTTAGAACACTTAACTATTTTATTTACACTCCTTTAATCGTTGACTTCAACCTGTTTTAAATTTGTGTCACTGGAGGATTGAGGATAACAAAGCTGTACAAATTTAACAATTAGTCTTACTATGTAATTGCTCAGAATAAACATCCTGATTAGTCAAATCACTATTAAATTTTAATCAATGTGAGTGGGTGTTTCTATTTTTGATTGGGGATTTCACATGGATTTCCTAAGTAATTCCATTTGTATGTAAAGTTGAGAGACGTTTCTTCTCTTCCTACTATGCCTAATGGATTGTATCTCAGTCTTACATAATGTACTGTTAGTGTGTAGTTAAGACATTTTTCTGTCATATGAGCTCTCTCTTTATAATGTTAATGACACAAATTTTTCTTTTCTAAATATTTATTTTCTGTTGATTTCTAAACAAATAAAGGTATATATAAAAATGTTACTATTTGTTTTAACGACATTTTCAAGAAATAGAATTTAATTTCATGCAAATATTATGCATTATTTTAGGTTAAACAGTGACTTTTTAAAAAAGTACAATGCTAAGTATTTGGAAGATGAGTATTTATTTTCAAAGAAGAAAATATGACATGATTTCACCCACACAAAATATAATATCAGAAGTTAGGAGTTAGGGTCTAACAAGTCCTACAATTCAGAAAACAAGTAATTTTTTGCCAGGAAGATTTACTCTATTAGAAAGGCAAATAACTGTAGTTTTGTTTTTTGTTTAGTTTGTATACCTTCCTATCAGAAACAACCAATTAATACAGAAATAACATTTTTTGTGTGTGTTTAATAAGCTGCAGACTTCCTTTCTATGGATTTATCAATGAATGCTTGTGAAGTCTTCAGGTGATTTGAGATGAATCACATTTCCTATATATTGTCTTACACCATCATTGTGAGAGCATTATCCCTGCATCCAGTGTTCAGCACTACTTCATCTCTTTTAGCATTCTCTGCTAATTCAATACACTCTATCAGGGGATAGGTACAATGGCTTTTGGAGTAATAGGTTCTATTAGAAATGCTATCAATTCTGTGAAAGAAGTTTTTTTTGTTTTTGTTTTTTTCCCCAGAAATGTATTTAGTTAAAAGACTGAAATAAAATAACACACCCATACACACTGCATTGATGAAAATGAATAAAATATTTTTCCAAACACAGGAATCATATTTTCTAAATGTAGTCTTTGTCTTTTCTTGCCTTTTATAACCCAACCAGTTCCAAATATGGTATTACTTTGAAACATATCGGAATAAAGCACTGTTGAAATGACATTCTATTCTTTTCAGGCTCAATGTACAGTTTGTATTATACAATTTCCATTTAGTATGTTTTCCTTAATTAAATACCTATTCTGCTTTTTGAGAAGCTATAAGCTGAATGTAAGTCTTCAGACAAACATACTTTTACTATAATTTACCATTTCTTAGAAACATTTGAGTGGGAACAAAAGAAATCTGTTTTTAAAGTAATGATGACAAGATTATGAAATTATATTACTTACTAAAGTTATGGACAAGTTTACATATTCCTTTGCTTTTCTTTGGATCATTAAATGGTTAATCCTAACAAGCATGGGGGAAGGAAAAGAAATTAACTAAAGTAAGGCCCTTGTGATACAATGACACTTGCTCTATGCTCTTACAGAGAAAAAACATGATGATAAAACAGCACAAAGTGGAGTGTTATGAATTTTATTAATGACTAGGAGACAGTGTGCAAAACATCAAAGGTCTGTGGAAAAGATTAATGACCCCGTGTGAGACTGTTTAATTACCTCCAGCTAATTAGATTCTTGACCAAATTTTTAATATCTGCATTCCTTCTACAGCCTAATTGAGATTCCACATTATTTATCAATCTTTCAAAAAGCCCTTAGTGGACTGCTTTTTTAGTTTTTCCCTTTGCACTTTGACTCCATTTATGGTCAATTATTAAATAAATAGCAAAGTAACTATTCACCACAAATTGTATATGTGGAACACTTTATGCCTGTTTATTTTGACTAGGAGACTATCATTGGCATCTTTTATACATAATGAAGCACTCCAACTAATAAACTGACTAACTCCACTGTAAACAACGTGGATAATATTTTTGTTATCTGGGCTGTGCTCAGGAACTCCTCATGTGGTTTCTGTAAATTAGCCTTTGCAATAGTCAGTAATCCTTATTTCAGTTTACCTTAGTTGGGGCCCAGAGACCCATGGAATGCTATCACACAAACTAGAGAGAACAACTCAATTAATTCTTCCTTCCTTTTTTTTTTTTTTTCCTTTTTTGGTAAATTCAGATTGCCTTTTAGTGTTCAGAAAGTCTTAATTGCAGAACAATTTGCATTAATAAATATCAAGCTGTTCCTTTTGAAATGATGGAACCCCAAATATATTTACAATATAGTATATTGCATTTTATATATAGCTACATCACAAACTCTCTCTGAAAGAGAAGCAGTTGATACAGTACCTCAATGGAAGGAACAACTTAGCAGTAAGCCAGAAAATACTGATGGCTTGGATTGTCTTTAACACACACTGAGTAAAGCAGGAAGTCCAAACTCAACAAAGGCCAGCTGAAGTATCTTTGTATAGACAATAGCTTTTTCTGAGTGATTCATAAATCTTAACTTTTAAATTCATTTATTTTTAATATAATAAATTCATTAACATGACAGAACAAATATTACTCTATCATCTGTCCACTTATAGAACCAATGGAGGGGGGTGGAATCTATTGGGATGCAAACAGAAAATGTCAACCCAAGACACATAAATCTAACAATGTGATTCTATTGAGGGATTTCAGGTAAATTGCATCTCGGATTAAAAAAACCTAGAAAACCTACATTGGGCTTCACAAAGTTCAACAAATTTTCAACTGTTAATAATAATCATCTTCTATGTTTTTTAGTATTATTCTTGTGTTCCTCATTTCATCCAATATTTGTGAGCCATAGATCCATCCAACATTTATAAAGAGGACAGGGTGATTTTCACTATTTAATGGGAGCTGTAACTTTATATCACATTTAGGCATGGCCAGAAGAGTCATTCACTGTTTTTTTTGTTGTTGTTCACATTTAATGCTCACACAGTCCACTGTGCCCAGTGTTTCACTTATGCACAGCAATGATCATCTTTAAAATTAAAAAAAAAAAAAATGGACAAGATGATTTCTAAAGTCACTTCCACTTCTAAAGTTCTATAATTTCAAAAGATTGTCTTATCACTTCAATTCAAATACTTTCTTCCAGTGTAGTACTGAGTTCACACCAAAGGCCAGTCTAGAACCCCTATCAATAACTTCATCTTAGCCTGCCTTATACTCATGCCTAAGATTCATATTTAAGGTGAAAGTCAAAGTCACTCAGTTGTGTCCGACTCTTTGCGACCCCATGGACTATACAGTTCATGGAATTCTCCAGGCCAGAATACTGGAGTGGGTAGCCTTTCCCTTCTCCAGGGATCTTCACAACCCATTTTTAAGTTAGATTAATATTAATAATAGTAAGAGGAGTACTAACCCCCTACGAAATCTCATGGAGATGAAAACAAAAGCAAAACCTATTATGCACCCCCAGGGAGAGGGAACTGAGTAATAGTGAGATTTGGGGAAATACAAGAAGGATAGGATACATGACAAAAATAGCATGGTGACTCAGACAGTAAAGAATCTGCCTGCAGTTCAGGAGACGTGGGTTCAATTCCTGGGTAGGGAAGATCCCCCTGAGAAAGGAATGGCTAGCCACTCCAGTATTCTTTCCTGGAGAAATACATTTCCAGGGGAGCCTGGCAGGCTACAGTCCACTGGTTCTCAGCTAGACATGACTGAGCAACTAACAAGGTCGATAAGATATATGGCTAAAATAGCATAAGGCAGGGCTATAAGATCTGAAATCTTCGAGAGAGCTATAAGATCTGAAATCAGCTCCAGACCCACAAATGAACAGAGAGAAGGTAAAAAATTTATATCAGTTAAGTCTCTGAACTCCAAGACTTCCTCACCCCAAGTCATGAATACCTGGACTTCAGCATAAGGACTCTATATTCTGGCAAAAGACAAACAAGGAAAAAAAAAAAAAAAGCTGTTAATGGCAATAATAGCTCTGGGAGGGACAAATCCTTCACCTATCAGTCATTTGTACCCATAAGAAAATTATATTTCCAGATTTTTTCCCCAGAGAAAGTTTCAATGAGAGAGAGGCAGCACAAGAAGAATGCCACCTAGATTCAAAACATGAGAAGGGAAGCAAGAGAGAAAGTACAAGAAGCACCAATGTAAACCTTCATCTTTTCTTCATATTAATAAGTTTGACTAAGACAGATCCCAGGACTTCACAGGAGCCTCTGGGACTCAGTCACAGGACAGGAAAGGAATATAAATATGCTATGCCTTAGGCAACTTCCTAAATTTTTATCATACTAATCAGATGATCCAGTCAGGATATTCCAAAAGGTTTTAGACCAATAGAGAAACCTCAGTAGAGCACCACCTTATTAGTTAATAGAATTCATTCATCCTCTTAGTCCACACATTTACCCACTTACTCATTGTCCTAAACAAGCATGTTGTATCAACTATGCATGTGATGCCATGTGACGAGTAACCAGACATGGCTTCTGTCTCCCAGGAGTCTGCAATCTACTACGATCTTATGTAGTCTCTATAAATGTGGACAAATCTGGGGGCAGCCTATGCAAAAATGCATCCCAGAAATTTCAGAAAATCTTATTCATGTTTTTGTTACTGGGTTCACATTGAAGACTGAGGCTGAGATTCTTATACTTTTAAAATCAAGGCAAAAGGCCCCTGGCTAGCAACAAACTTCAGATAACCAGGACATGACAATGAGGATAAAGGTTCCCTTTGCTTAATCCTACATCCATCTGGAAAAAGCCTGTGGAGGACTTCATAACTAAACCAGAGATCATTTAAGCCAACTTTCAGATCATCATGGGGACCCATTTTACAGCATCCTTCAAAGGCTTTCCTTCAGAGCCTTACCTCCCAAGAGTCAGGCCACTTCAAGTTACATTTTTACACATAGTAGTTGTAATGCTACAATTTATGCTTATTTACTCTGTGACGATTATTTAAGCAAACACTCTAAATTTCTCCATATAATTGTTATAATTGTAAATTCTTATAATTATGTTCTCTGAAGCTGCAGGACTAATCTGGGAATAATTTTTCACTATTAGTTTTCTAGCTGCCACACTTTTGCTCCATATTAAGTCATTCAATATTTTTTGGGAAATAACAGTAAATTTTAGTGAGGATTAGAATGAAACTCTTAGCAAGAAGGCATTTCTTTTCTACCACTGAGTACAAATTAAAAAGGGAAACAACAGTAAAACCATGTAAGTATGAAATTTCAGGAAATAAGTACTCATACACACTTCAGTATAAAGTTTGTATTAAGTAATTACTTAATATAGAACAAGAGTCTGAAAATTTCTATGTCCTTTGGTCCAATATTTCCCACTGACACAATTCAATAAGAAGAAAAAAGGGATGAGGATAATGAAAGATATTCAAACTGATATAAAAATTATGAAGATACTTACTTCTAAATAGTGCAATGGCCTATTACGAAGTTTAAAAGAATGAAAAGTTTAAAAAATGATGAGAAATTGTTCTAGCTGTAATTTTTTTTTAACTTTTTATTTTGTATTAGGGTATAGCTGATTAAGAATGTTGTGAGTTTCAGGTGAAGAGCAAAGGGACTTAGCCATGCATGTACATGTATCCATTTTCCCCCAAACTCCCCTCCCAACCAGGCTATCACATAAAAATGAGCAAAGTTCCATGTGCTATACAGTGGGTCCTTGGTAGTCCATTTTAAATATAGCACTGTGTACCTGTTCATCCCAAATTAGTTATAAGTAAAAAAAAAAGATGCATATAACTTTATAAGTAACTATGATTCAATATGTTAAAAATACACATAGAATATACTTATCTAGAAGTCTATATATTTTACCTTTAAGGGGGAAAAAAAGTTTTGAAAGGACATAGATCCACTTCTTTACTTAAAAATAACTTGTATCTTGTTATGTGCTTTTAATTCATGGGAAAATCTGTAATTAACTTTTACTAGCTCTGAAATCAGAGAAGGCAATGGCAACCCACTCCAGTACTCTTGCCTGGAAAATCCCATGGACGGAGAAGCCTGGTAGGCTGCAGTTCAAGGGGTCACTAAGAGTCGGACACGACTGAGCAACTTCACTTTCACTTTTCACTTTCATGTATTGCAGAAGGAAATGGCAACCCACTCCAGTGTTCTTGCCTGGAGAATCCCAGGGATGGGGGAGCCTGGTGGGCTGCTGTCTATGAGGTTTCACAGAGTCGGACACGACTGAAGCGACTTAGCAGCAGCAGCAGCAGCAGCTCTGAAATTAAAATGTTTAGCAGTATTTATTTTTTTGTTTTTGTAATGTTTGAATACTTACAATGAATATCTATTTTGTATCCATAAAATACATATTTATGAGTAGAAAAATTAAAATACATAGACATAAGCTGGGAAAAAGAAACGATAAAATGTTATGGGTTTCTTTGTATTTTTGTATTTGTAAATTACCTAACATAACTGTATGTTATTTTATAATTAAAAAAAACAAAATCAATTTTAATTAGGATGAAATTATCCAAATAAACATGCCAAATAGAATTATAAATCAAAATGTAAGTTCAGGAAATAATATGCAGGAAAAACCTTCAGATGAAGCACATATTCACTATTACTTGAAATATAATGCTGACATGAAATAAGCATTTTTCTGATACTGTTATGTATTACTTTTTAAAATGTCTTATCACTAAGTGTTGTACTACTAAAATGTCAGTCAATCAAATGTGGAAAGATGAGCTTATACATTCATGAAGCAGTCAGACAATTTTAGATCTTTCTTTTTCCAGATTTGCTAGAATTGACATCACATTGAATGTAAATCACTCATAAAATAGAAAGCATTCTATTAATTTAAACTGCCCTTGGTCATGCCTGTTCAACTTATCAACTGTTCCTATATTTTCCCTAAGATATATGTAAAAGAATAAGATGAACCCTTGCAATAGTAGATATTAAGTGACTAATGTTGTTAATATTACTGTGTAAAGGATTCAAAGGAAGGTGTGTGTGTGTGAAAGAGTGTGTAACATGCCAGGTTTTCTGGTTGTTAAATTAACTGGTTGTTAGATTACAAGGAATGAATCTTCAGTTCTATAATAGAAAGAACACAAAACCTTAATCAATAAACTTGATAAAATGCATGTCAATTATTTTAGACAATTTGCTCTCCGGTTTGGATAATTGTTGCTACCTGTAGCCTAAACCATTAACCTCTCAACCTCAGTAAATGGAGATTTCCTAGCAAAAAACCACACTGCCAAAAGGAAACCGCATTTCTAACAGGAGAGAGAGGGTAGTTTGTTAATCAAAAGTCTGTACCACAGTGAATTTGATAGTTAAAATTGAGTTGGCATTTTGTATTTTCTTTCAAAAATAGCTTCTTATAACTCCTCAATAGACTCTCCTTATCCCCAGCCATGAAAAACAGCAGTGTTTCCAACTTTTCACCTTTCAACCAATGTGTCCCCGTAGTATTCACAGTACTAATGAAAGAGATTCTTGACAATGTCACTACAGACCACCCCAGAAGTGGAGTTCTGCCAATGTAAACCATTATTACAGTACTGACCGCTCATCTCTTGCTGTGCAGTCATTCAGAAACTTCCCCTGCTTCCCTATTGCTCACACAGTCTCTAAAGAGTGACATCCTCCCTTGAACCATGGACACTGAGGCCAGCTCCCTGCTACTGATTCTCATCCAGATCACTATGGACAACATCCACACTTTGATGCTACTGAATGGACTTTCGGTCTCTTGAGGGAGGAAATCAAAGAGCATTCAAAGAAAAAACAACTTGGCAATGACAAAGAAATGTCCACAAACTGATGCAGCCTTTGCTTTGGAATTTTCCTCACATCCCAAGCTTATAACAAGCAATGAAACTCCTTGAGCATAATTATTTAATAATAAAAACACCAAATAATGTAAGAGCTATATTTTTGCCAGAATCACATTTAACTTCTGGGGATGAAAATGACTTGGGTACAAATTTAGCCTACAGTTACTGACATGAGAGTGTTTAAATGATACAAATTATGAGACATGGGGACTATTAGACTCTTAAATAATGGTGACTTGTCACACACAATTTGTGCAGAATGCACAGGAAGTTTAGGTTGCTATAGGTTTGGAAATTGCTATTAAAGGACAAGGGACCATGGATAAGCATTCAGTGTTGCTAAGGGATGATACTTCCAATCATGTTCTCCCTAAAATAACTACCAAATATCAGATACTTTCATATACACCACCATATATGCCAGTTTTCCCTTATAGAGTCAAAGAAAAATATACCCTCAGTCTTAAGTGCCTTCCCCCTTTGCCAGATTGGAGAACTTAGTCTCCCATGTCCCTGTCTTACACCTTTGTCTTTTGAGTTCTTGCCTTTACTAACTGATAGTACAATGCCAAGAATGAAGGGTTAGTGGTCTCCTTTACTCATTTGCCAACAGATCAACTTGGTTTAGGCTTGGCAGCAACTTAACGTTTCATTCACAGTGGATAATCACTATGGCATTGTATGAAAAGATTCCCTTAAGAATATATCATCAGAAAAAGAAAAATACTTTGTCCTTGTTCTCATGGAAATAAATCATGATCTAGACAAAGATAAATTAATAACAAGGAAAATAAGATGGGGTAGATGTTGATATAAATTATGAACGATTTATTTCTGTCTAAATTTGGAGAAGAATTTACAGGAGAGCTGAAACCAAAAGTAGGGTTTTAATGGATAATTATGCGATTTCCAATGGAGGATTTGGAAGGTGAGTTTCAGTGTGGAAGGATAGCCAACAGCACATATTAACATACAAAGCCATGGAGGGAAAGTCAGGCCAGCTTTAGTTGGAATTGATTCAGTGACGTTTTAGTAAATGGTTAACAACCAGTTCTTTGGAAACAAGCAAAAAAATGTGATTTCAGTAGTGAGTACAAAGTTGGGAAAAACACATTCTTTCCTGTCATGAGCCAAGAATGAGCCAGCTCTAGCACATTAGTAAAGCTGGGTGATATGGGAGCTCCCCAATCATCTAACAGTGGTGGCTCAGTGGTAAAGAATCTGCATACCCGTGCAGAAGATGTAGGCTTGATCCTTGGGTCAGGAAGATCCCCTGTAGAATGAAATGGAAACCCACTCCAGTACTCTTGTCTGGGAAATCCCATGGATAGAGGAGCCTCGCGGGATACAGTCCATGGGGTCACAAAGAGTCAGACATGACTTAGCGACTAAACAACAAAGCAACAATCTTTTTTTTATGCAGAAAGTATAAACATAACTGAGCATTGATGGAAATAGTCAAATTTCACCCAGTAAAAAATTCTAATTTTTTAGATTTTGTATGTTTTGTTTTTCTTTTTTGTCCTTTTGGTAGGAAGGAGTCTCCTTTAAGCATCAATGTCAGTTTTGTCACTTTTCCTTTTACAACTTTGCTGCTCTTTAACAATATCTGTACTCTTCTCTGGACTGAAAAAAAGACAGTCAAGCTTGTTAAGATATTATGATAAGCATCACTAGGATCTCATTGAGGTCTAAAGATTTATAATACATAACTAAAAGGTAGTGGTTTGTGATAGCTTTACAAGGTCAAACCTTATTTCTAGATTCAGGACTATGATTTGAAGGGTTAAGTTGTCCTGAATATTAATCCCCTGATGGGTAGAGTTATAATATATGGATAGAAATATCATAAACAAGTAGGCTACTTTTCTGGTTTAAGCTGCAAAATATCAGTGAGTTTGTTCATGTTAGAAAGAAGCAAAGTGAATAATAAAAATGCCTGCTATTATTTTATTAATAGAAAAAAATGCTAGTGAATAATGTTGACTTATTTTTTTTTTTTAATGTTGACTTACTTAAGTAAATTGCTCATCTTATTTATGCAGGAACCCCAAGCTAAATCTTTATAGTGTCTAGCAGTTCCTATAAATGGATGCAACAGGGCCATGCAAAGTATAGCAGAAGTAAAACAGAGTCTCAGGGCCTGGGCAGACTAGAGGAGCAGCTACCACTCATGCTTTGTGTCATGGAATACAGGCCCCTTTAAGAAAAACTGAGATTTCATGCAAAATTTCCTGATTCTTAAAGGTTGGCAAGTAATTCGTATTTTAAACACACTGTGTGGGCCAAACAAAACATGTCAGCAGGCAGGATTTTGCCTGTTAGCCACCAACTCGAGACCTTTGCTTTCATTCATTCTAAACAGTGCAATGTGGTTTGTATTATGTGGTATTGGCAGGCAGGTAGTATGTGGGGCTAACGTGCCTGGATTTATTTTACTTATTAATTACTTTATATCCTGCCTTGTTCCCAGATGTATTTGAGATAGTTATTAAAAAAATCATGCAATAATATGATAAAGTAATTGAGGTGAAGGGAAGAGGACTAAAATCATAAGAAGAATTCTAGGCAGAGGTAATATAAAGAAACAAAGGACATAAAGTTATTTTGTCCTTAATTTTATTTTAAAATTAAGAAAAAAATCAATAAAATAAATTATGTAAGATGAGATAAAAATGCTTCATTGAGCTTCATAGCAGCCACAGTAAAGAGTGAAAAAAAATTTATAAAATTTATTTCCATCATGTGTGAGATAAACTATGCTAGATAATCAAGAGAAATGGAGCTTTACAAAGAAGTGAGGTCAGAGAAAAAAAAAAATACTGCAAGGGTCTTCATATTTTCCAGCAACAGAAGAACCTTTCTTCTCACACAAATGATCTGGCCACCTCCTCTCTAGTAACTCTTAGCAGTGAAGTCACAAATTACACTAGAAACACAATGTTCACATGTGATTTTTAGAGGCCCTTGTCAAAACATACTATTTCCTTCTTCTTGTCCATAGATAAGCCCCCAAACAGGAAACATCTCCTGCCCCTACTGACAGATTCACCCATCCCAAATATCAGTAAACTTTTGGTTAAAACTTTAATTAAAATCAAGACAATTTTAAAATTAAATTCCATTTGATATTTATTTATATCCACATAAATTTTTATATCAATATAAGTCCACATTTATTATTATATTTAATATATTCATTTGATATATTAAAGCACTGTAATTTGTCAAATATGGTGCTAGATACTTGGTAGCTTACAAAAATGAACAAAAATTTTTTAAAAAGTAACCTGCTTTTAATGGGCTTCCTGTCTAGCAAAGAAAACAAACAGGTTTTCAAATAATTATAAGATGCTATGCTAAGTAGTGTTAAAAATATATACAAAGCAGAGATAAGAGAAAGAAGAACATGATTCTTTCTTGGAGCATGAGAAAAGGTTCCCATGAATATATAGAGAAAGTCCCTTAATATCATTTTGAATGATGATTAGAAGATTGGTGGGCTACAGTCCATAGGGTCGCAAAAGAGTCAAACACGATTGAGTGACTACACAACACCTTCATGAGAATCCCATTGTGAAGTGAGTGAAGTCGCTCAGTCGTGTCCGACTCTTTGCAACCCCGTGGACTGTAGCCTACCAGGCTGCTCTGTCCATGGGATTCTCCAGGCAAGAATACTGGAGAGAGTTGCCATTTCCTTCCCCAGGGGATCCTCCTGACCCAGGGATCAAACCCGGGTCTCCCGCATTGCAGTCAGACGCTTTAATCTCTGAGTCACCAGGGAAGCCCGAGAAACCCATTACTTCAAGTCCTCTCACTTGCCCAATGTGATAGACCTTACTCGTCCTTGAGAAACATGGCATTAGTTTCTCAGAGAACCTTATAATTTAACTAAACAACTCTGATTTTCCAAAATAGAATAGATTCCAGACACTCTGCTGTTTTAATACACCTAGTCTTCCCACTCTTACTCTGTAGTATAGATGCTACTTACGGAAGAAAACGGTCTTAGGAAGAAAAGATTTTCTTAGTGCTCAATTGCATTTAGTGCTCAAATGTATTCATTGCTTTAAAAGGCCCAATTGCATTTTAGCTCTATATCCTAAGACAGGGAAATTAGCTTTAACAAAAAAGTAATAGAAATACATCTGTGATTATCTACATATATTAGATTCTCTTTACATACATACTGAAATCAATAGAGGAAAAAGCATCAGAAGAGAACAGCAGACAAGTATTAGTAGACTAGATAAATAAGTAAATTCAAAGTTTAGGCAGGCCCTAATGTTCAAAAGAATAAAAAGACAATTCTAAAAGTACAAGTTTAATTATATGATCTCCATTTTTGAGAAACCAAGGTGGTTAATACTTTAAAATTTGGTTATGTACTTTGTTCTCAATAAGAGGGACAACATCTCATAGGTAGGTGTTTTTGAATACAAAGAGACAGAACCTTCTAGGAACTGATATATATTAATTTTTGTCAGGGTCAGAGGCCTAAACTTAATGGGAGTATCTTCCTTCAAACTCAAAACTTATACAGAATCACCATGCTTTAATGAATGATAGTACATATTTAAGTTATTAATTTTTGCATCTCTTGATTCAAATTTGTGTTTCCCTCCTTATAACTGTCTCTAACTGTCCATTAGTGCACTACAGAACTTTGTCCTGGAATAAAGTTTCCAAATAGAAAATTTCCAAAGAGGAAGAAGGTTGTCAGAAATATTGGGATTGGGGGGAGAATGGGAAATCTCCTATCTCAAAGGGAGACATCAAGAGAGGAAGAATCAATAAGTTAGGAATTGCAAGAAAATGTAAAACTCTTAAATTCTAGAGGAACAAGATTTCTCATCAAGTGTTGAATAATAAAACAGTGGAGGTGTGAAAGAATTCAAACAAAACTAGGTATCCAGTATTTTTTGATAGCTTTTTCATTTTTACTAAGAATTCATTTTCACTCCTTTTACAAAAGAATTTATTGTTATCAATGTCAATGTCAGACACTTCTGTATAGAGCAAGAACCCAAGAGGATCACAATCTTTGAGACACCTACTCTCCATGGCTATTAATAGATCGGCCTCAGTTCCTTGATTTTCACCCTCTTGCTGAATAAGTAGAAATACCAGAGCTATTGCTCCAACAACTTCAAAAGGGGGAAGAGGAACAGGGGGAAAAAAAAAAAAAAAGAAAAGAAAGATGCTGAGTCAGAGTTAGGAAAGACATGTAGGAGGGTTTTATTGACCTGAGATTTTGCATTTTTTTTTAAACTGGTTAAAAATAAACCCATTAATTTATGTCTCTAAGAACATCTTGGGTCTTTACTTAATAACAGAGTTAGCAAAATTGAACTGAGAGAAACAAAAGGAAATAAACTTGGTTTTCCTTTTACCATACAATTATTGTCCTCTTAAATGTAAATTTAATCACTATTTGAGACATGCAATTTAAATTGTGACCAAAAATATTATAAGCATGCTGACTACTTCTAATTAAATCAGGTGACCTTATTTTAATGAAGGGAGAATTTGGAGGCAATACCAGTTGCAGTAACAAGCTGATGCCTTGCTTTTCACAGTCAACATATCATTAGCATTTGGACCCTAGAAAGAGAGTAATAATTTTTTTTAAATAAACTTTAAAAATTAAAGACAATGTATACATAATATGGTCCACCCCCAAGTTTCTTTTTTTCTTTAAGTGCTATTTGAAATAGACATAGACTAAACAAATTAAAATGTGCAAAAACACACCTGGCCCTTATCTGACCAACAGCTAAACCTTGGTATAAGAACTGCATAAACTTATCAGCTGCTTCCTTTGCACAGTTAGCATTGTCTTCTGAGTTTATTTTTTAAGACTTAGGTCTGCATGGTAACCACTTAAACATTTAAGGCTTTGTTCAGCTTTATGGAATAAAATATAAATTGTTTACTAAATCAGGGTATGGAGAGAAGAGCTAAATTCTCTTACTTTTAATATTTCTCTTTGATATCTGCCCTTCTGGACAGAAAATTCAAGCAACAGTTCCCAGCAAACATATGGGAAAACCCATTGGAAATATTGTAAGGTAAATTAATAATGGCAGATGCCAGCATGTCTAGAGGTTGTTTATGCTGAAGAGTCCTGCATTCTTTATGTTTTGAAATTATTCTGTTGTAACCATTTTCAGATTCGTTTAGTTTGGCAATGTATTCTCCACTCTAAAGGTGTCCGCATTTATTTGACTACAGAAAATATTTACTTTAGTAAAGGGCAGCTTAACCTTTGTTTAAATTCGAGGTGAGTTAAAGGTCACTGTAATTATTTGCTGTATTATTTGTGTCAGATTTGAATTACTATGAATACAGCCCATGCATTGCCCTTTATTATGAAATAAGCTAAAAGAAACTCAACTTCTGCATCCAGCCAGCATATTTTATGGAACCAATCAGTGTTGCAGAACATTTTCAAGGTTCTCTCTTGGACTGTGATTGACTGAAAGTGCTTGAGGTTAAGGTCCTTTCCCAGAGGGAGGGAAGGAGACGATTTAACATGGCAGCTCAATCCCCTCCCCCACTCCCAGCTATGTTTTTGATGGCTAGCAGCCAGAATATGGACAGGGTAGGGTTCAAGGCTATTAGTGAAAAACTGCAAGCAGTCACACTGGAAAAAATATATAGACAGGGCACTAGAAGGGTTGAACTGCTGAGCAGAGGATGATTTCAGGACAGATAGGCAGGAACCCTCAGTTTTCACTGAGTGAAAATTCAAAGTTAAAACATGAATATTCAGATAAGAAAAGTCAATAGGAAATAAGGAGAAAATGATGGAAAAGTTTTGAACTCCAATAGGTTAAGGCATAAAAGTGTGAGCCTTCATTTTTTGTCTTTACCATTCAATTATGAGATAAAATAATGTAACATAACATGGTGACCCCACCTTTAAACACACACACACATCAACCAAAGATATTTTTGCATAATTCTGGTGACAAATGTCAAAGTTCAAATAGCAGCTGAACTATAGTCATAGGTGGAGTTTGTTTACGTGGCAGGATGCACAATGGGATGGAGATAGGTAGCACCTTCAAAATGTGAAAAGAATGGGGTTTATACTTTCAGATTAATCACAAATGGCAAGTACAGAATATCTTTAATTTCTTCATATAAAGATAATACTACTCTTTTGTTGTACGTTCTAAGAAGACTAACACCTGTATAGGAATACTTCCTATGTATACATAAGAAGTGCCTATAACATGCAAACATTCAATAAATAATAGGTTGGTGCAAGCATAATTGTGGTTTTGGACCATGATTTCAATTCATTTTAACTAGGCTCAATCACATCTTTATTAATCAAAATAGGGACCATTACAATAAACACATTTTTGCCAACAAGAAATAAGTTGGTTATTCCAGTAGCATGCAAATCCATACTTCAGGATTCTATGAACTCTTAGAAAGCATTTTCTGCTTCCTGCCAGTTGTGGAAGCATTTCCCCTGCAAAAAGTTGTCAAGATTCTGGAAGTTGTGGTAGTCAGTAGACAAGATGTCAGGTGACTATGGCAGATGAGACAAACATTGTAGCCCAATTCATTCAAATTTAGAAGCATTGGTTGTGCAATGTGTGATAGGGCATTGTTGTGAAGAAATGGGCTCTTTCTGTTGACCAATGCCTGCTGCAGACATTGCAGGTTTTGGTGCATCTCATTGATTTTCTGAGCACACTTCTCAGATGTGACGGTTTTGCTTCACTGGGATTCAGAGAGCTGTAGCGATCAAACCAGCAACAGACCACCACAGTGACCATGAACTTTGGTGCAAATTTGACTGGAGAAGTGCTTTGGTGCTTCTTCTTGGCCCAACCACTGATCTGGTCATTGCCGGTTGTCATATACAATCCACTTTGCATCAAACACCACAATCTGATCAAGAAATGGTCCACTGTTGTTGTGTAGAATAAAAAAAAGACAATACTTCAAAAAGATGATTTTTTGATTTTCAGTCAGCTCATGAGGCACCTACTTAACGAGCTTTTTCACTTTTCCAATTTTCTTCAAAGGTAGAATGACCATAGTATGGTTGTCATTGGACAGGTAGTTGTAAGAGGATCAGCATGTACAATCTAAGTGTACACTGGACACGTACACTTCTCATGTAGTTGTAAGAGGATCAGCTTCAATAATTGCTCTCCATTGGTCACTGTCAACTTCTGACAGGAGCACAGGCCACTACGCTCCTCATCTTCAAGGCTCTTGTCTCCTCTGCAAAACCTCTTGAACCACCACTGCACCGTAAATTCATTAACAGTTCCTGGGCCAACTGTGTTGTTGATGTTGCAAGCTGTCTCCACTACTTTAAGACACATTTTGAAATTGAATAAAAAAATCATTCAAATTTACTTTTGTCTAACACAATATCCCTAGTCTAAAATACATATAAAACAAACAGCAATGAACATTGGGGTGCACGTGTCTCTTTCAGATCTGGTTTCCTCAGTGTGTATGCCCAGAAGTGGGACTGCTGGGTCATATGGCAGTTCTATTTCCAGTTTTTTAAGAAATCTCCACACTGTTTTCCATAGCGGCTGTACTAGTTTGCATTCCCACCAACAGTGTAAGAGGGTTCCCTTTTCTCCACACCCTCTCCAGCATTTATTGCTTGTAGACTTTTGGATAGCAGCCATCCTCACTGGCGTGTAATGGTACCTCATTGTGGTTTTGATTTGCATTTCTCTGATAATGAGTGATGTTGAGCATCTTTTCATGTGTTTGTTAGCCATCTGTATGTCTTCTTTGGAGAAATGTCTGTTTAGTTCTTTGGCCCATTTTTTGATTGGGTCATTTATTTTTCTGGAATTGAGCTGCAGGAGTTGCTTGTATATTTTTGAGATTAATCCTTTGTCTGTTTCTTCATTTGCTATTATTTTCTCCCAATCTGAGGGCTGTCTTTTCACCTTACTTATAGTTTCCTTTGTAGTGCAAAAGCTTTTAAGTTTCATTAGGTCCCATTTGTTTAGTTTTGCTTTTATTTCCAATATTCTGGGAGGTGGGTCATAGAGGATCTTGCTGTGATTTATGTCTGAGAGTGTTTTGCCTATGTTCTCCTCTAGGAGTTTTATAGTTTCTGGTCTTACATTTAGATCTTTAATCCATTTTGAGTTTATTTTTGTGTATGGTGTTAGAAGCACTGTTTATAATAGCCAGGACATGGAAGCAACCTAGATGCCCATCAGCAGATGAATGGATAAGGAAGCTGTGTACATATACACCATGGAATATTACTCAGCCATTAAAAAGAATTCATTTGAATCAGTTCTAATGAGATGGATGAAACTGGAGCCCCTTATACAGAGTGAAGTAAGCCAGAAAGATAAAGAACATTACAGCATACTAACACATATATATGGAATTTAGAAAGATGGTAACGATAACCCTATATGCAAAACAGAAAAAGAGACACAGAAGTACAGAACAGACTTTTGACTCTGTGGGAGAAGGTGAGGGTGGGATGTTTCAAAAGAACAGCATGTATACTATCTATGGTGAAACAGATCACCAGCCCAGGTGGGATGCAAGAGACAAGTGCTCGGGCCTGGTGCACTGGGAAGACCCAGAGGAATCGGGTGGAGAGGGAGGTGGTAGGGGGGATCGGGATGGGGAATACGTGTAAATCTATGGCTGATTCATATCAATGTATGACCAAAAAAAAAAAAAAAAAATTAAAAAACAAACAAACAAACAAAAAAAACAAACAGCAAGTAATAAGTCATTAGCAAAAAGAAACATACAGTGAGAAATGTGCATTAAAATGATGTATAACATAACTACATTTATTTAAGAATGTATTCCAATATCAGAGAGAATGCAAAAACTGCAATTAATTTGCAACAACCTATAATTAGCTATTATTTATGTTCACTATCTTTATTATTATTTAAATACTTAGAACAGAAAACATACCTAGAGAAAACATAAACCTTTGACACAAGCTAAAGTGAAGTTGTGAAACTGAAACCAACTTCGTACCTCTATAGCAAAGGCATTCAGTATTGATAAGACATGGTGGAAAGTGTCTTTCAGGATAACCTACATAATTATAGCAGTGTGGTAACAAAAAATGGAGACATTAGGGTCAGAGCAGGAAGAAAAGATGCCAAATATTCAAAAGCATTTGTAAATGTTGGTGATTATTGTGCAACAGCTAGCCAGGATTTTATTTCACTTCCAGGATAGATACTCTGTATTCAGTTATAGTCAGAATTTCTGCCTTTTAGATTCTTCATCTACTGCTTGTTAGCACAATAAATAAAGTCTGTAAAACTAAATTAACTGTCATTTGTAGTGCATGTGGCTTTCATAGAGACTATTTTGAGGTTTTTTTTTTTAACATACCATAATAATTATTCCTCCTAAGTGTATAATTCGATAATTTTTAGTAAATTTACAGAGCTGTGCAACTCTTCCCTCAATCCAAACATTTTGATGGCTTTATTGAGAAGCAATCCTCCTATTATATAATTCATTCACTTAAATTTTACTGTTTAATGTTTTTTTAGCAGATTCATAGAAAGTGTTTTGCTAGTGTGAGGACAATCTAATTTTAGAACACTTTTATCATCTAAAAAAGAAACTGTTCCCATATTAGTTACTCCCCATTTCTCCCCAATTCCCATTCTCCTCTACTACTAAGATGCTTTCGGTTTCTATAGATTGACGATTATGGACATTTCATTGTATATAGATAGAATCGCAAATTATGTAGTCTTTGTGACTGACTTCTTTCATTTAGTATGTTTTCAAAGTTTATCCCTATTTATCAGTACTCCATTTCTTTTTATCTGTTAGTATTATTCAATTGATTAATATATCGCTTTTTGTTTATCTGTTCATCAGTTAACGAATATTTAGGTTATTTGCACTTTTGGCTATTAAGAATATTGCTGCTAGCTCAGTTCTCTGTGGTGACCTAGATGGGTGGGATTTGGGCAGGAAGTTCTACAAGGGAGGGAATATATGTATACATATAGCTGATTCAATTCCTTGTACAACAGAAACACAATATTGTAAAGCAACTATACTCCAATAAAAATAAATTAATTAGTTTAAAAAAATTGCTGCTATGAACATTCAAGTATAAAATTTTATGTGAACATATGGTTTCATTTTTCTTATGTAGATATCCAGAAGTGGAATTGCTAGGTCATAAGGCAAATCTATGTCTACTATGCTAAGAAATGATAAAATTGTTTTCCATAGCATTTACACCATTTTACATTCCTATAAGTTGTATATAAGTTTTCCAATTTCTCCTGTCAATACTAATTTCTTTGTTTTCATCCATTTTTAATAATAACCTTTCCAGTGGGTGTGAAGTAGTATCTCACTGTAGTTTTGATTTGCACTTTCTTAAAGAGTATTGATGTTGAACAAGTTTTTATGTCCTTATTGGCCATTTATATATCTTCTTTTGGGAAATGTATATTCAAATACTTCACCCATTTTTAAATTGGATTGTTCATCTTTTTAACGCTGAATTTATGTATTTTTTTGTATTATTTAATGGATATATGATTTGCCAATACTTTCTTTCACTTTCTAGATTGTCCTTTCACTTTTTGACAGTGTCCTATGATAAAAGTTTTTAATTTTGAAGAATTTATCTTTTCCTCTGTTGCTTGTGTTTTTGGTGTCATATCTGAAAAAAAATTGCCTATTTAAGGTCATGAAAATTTACACAGATGTTTTCTCCTTAGAGTTGTATACTCTTAGCCCTTACTATTTATATCTATGATTCACTTTGGATTAATTTTTATATGGTGCTCAAGAAGTCCAACTTCATTATTTGCATGTTTATCGCTAGTTGGGCCAGCATCATTTGTTGAAAATATTATTCCCTCCTCACAGCCCCTCACACAATGAATTGTCTTGGCATCTTTATTGACAATTATTGAACAATAAATGCAACTATTTATTTCTGGACTTCAGTTCACTGTTATCAATCTATATGTTGATTCTTGTGTGACTACCAGATCATTTGGATAACTGTAGACTGTAGCAAGTTTGGAAATTGGGAAGTGAAAATCTCCAACACTTCTTATTTTTTAAGATTATTTTACTATGTGGAATACATTGAACTGCTATTTGAAGTTTATGAACAGATTATCAAATTGTGGGAAAAAAGACATCTGTGATTTAGATAGGGATTGCATTAAATCTTTTCTGAATTTTGGATGTATTTGCAATCTTTTCAATATTGACTCTTCAAATCCTTTACATGGCATATGTTTCCATTTATTTAACTCTTAATTTCCATCTTTAATTATAGTTTTCTGAATATTTTTGAATGTTTTACACTTTTTCACAGAATATAAAGTTTAATTATTGCTAATTTTTTTTCTTTCTTATGCTATTGTAAATGACATTGTTTTCTTACTTTTACTTTTGGGTTATGCATTTCAAGTATATACAATTAATTTTTGTTATTGATCCTAAACTCTATAATTGGGTTGAACATGTTTTCTCGTCCTAGAATTTTAAGTGGATTCCTTAAACATTTCTATCTACAAAATTATGTAATATATAAAAAGATAGTTTTACTTCATCCTTTTCAAGGATATCTGCACATCTTTTATTTCATTTTGTTGCCTAACAGGCTTGAAGAGAACCATTAATACAATACTGAATAGAACTGGTGAGAGTGGATATCCTTGTTTTTCCTTTATTTGGGGTGCAAAGTGTTCAGTCTTTATTAATTATGATATTAGCTGTGGAGTTTTTGTACATGTCCTTATTAGTTTGAGAGTTTCCTTCTTTACCTAGTTTTTTAATTGTTTTTTATCATCCAAAGGGTGTTAACAAAATCATGTAATTTTTGTCTTTTTGTTTGTTGACAATTTGTATAACACTGACTAAGTTTCGTGTTGATCCAGGCTTGCTTTCCTGGATAAATCTCATTTGATAATAATGTTTAGTTTCTTTTATTTGTTGCTAGAGTTGATATGCTAGTGTTGTGTTAAGGAATTTTTGTGTCTAGTCATAAACAATACAGTCTCTCATAAGAGATACAGGGATGCAGTCATAAGAGATATATAAGCTATGACAAACCTAGATAGCATATTGAAAAGTAGAGACATTACTTTACTGACAAAGTTTCCCATAGTCAAAGCTATGGTTTTTCCAGTAGTCATGTATGAATGTGAGAGTTGGACCATAATAGAAAGCTGAGCACCAAAGAATTTATGCTTTTGAACTGTGGTGTTGGAAAATACTCTTGAGAGTCCCTTGGACTGCAAGGAGATCAAACCCATCAATCCTAAAGAAAATCAGTTTTGCATATTCATTGGAAGGACTGATGCTGAAGCTCCAATACTTTGGCCACCTGGTGTGAAGAACTGACTTATTAGGAAAGACCCTCATGCTGGGAAAGATTGAAGAGGGAGGAGAAGGGAATGCCAGAGGATGAGATGATTGGATGGTGTCACGGACTCTATGGATATGAGTTTGAGCATTCTCCGGGAGTTGGTGATAGACAGGGAAGCCTGGCATGCTGCAGTCCATGGGGTTGCAAAGAGTTGGACACGATCAAATGGATAAGAAATATTGGTCTGTAGCTTTCTTGTCATTTCTTTAGTTTTGATACCAGAGGAAAAATGACTTCATAGAATGAGCTGAGGTATGTACTCTCTTTTATCTTTTGGAAGAGTTTATAAAGAAATTAATTTCTTGGTAGAATTCACCAGTAAAGCCATCAACCTGGCCTTTCTTTGAAGTTTCTTAAAATTACAAATTCAATTTCTTTACTTTTTATAGATCTATTCTTATTTTTTTCTTGAGTTTATTTCAGTGGTTTGTGCCATTTTATAAATTTGTTCTTTTCATTAAATTATCACAAGTGATGATGGTTTCTCTTTCATTCCTGATTTTATTAATTTAAGTCTCTCTTCTGTCTTTCTCTCAGTCTGTCTAGCTTAAGATTTGCCAGTTTTATTAATATTCTTAAGGAACCAAATTTTGGATTTTGTTATCCTTTATTTTGTTAATTTTCTGATTTAGTTTTCATTATTTTCCTTTATATAGATTTGGTTTTATCTTCTTTATTATACTAAAATGAAATATTATTGATTTTATTTCTTTCATTGTCTATTGTTTTTTTCATATGAACATTTACAGCATATTTTTCCCTATAAATCATGCTCTACCTGAATCCCAAAAGTTTTTATACATTCTGTCTTCCTTTATGTTCATTTCAAAGTAGTTTCTAATGCTCTTTGTAATCTCTTCTTAAACCATTTAGTTATTTAGGAGCACACTTTTTAAGCATTACATATATGTGAATTTCCCCAAATTTTTTCTGTTATTGAACTCTAGTTTATCCCATTATGGTCAGAGGACATATGCTATATAATTGAAATAATTTAAAACCCATTAAGGCTTGTTATGCAGCCTAGCATATATTCTGTTCTGGAAAAGATATGCCCTTGAGAAAAATTTGTATTCTGCTGTTTTGGTGAAGAGTGTTCCCCAGATGTCCATTCTCTTGTTAATCTTCTGCCTAGTTGTTCTATCCATTTCTAAAAATGTAACATTGAAATGTCCAACTAGTATTCTTGAATTATCTTTTTCTAATTTCAGTTTTGTAATTTTTGCTTCAAATATTTTGAGGCTCTGTTGTTAGCTTTGTACAAGTTTGCAATTTTTATATATCTCTTATGGATTGACAACTTTCATTATAAGTCCCTCATTATCTCTAGAATATATACAAAATCTATTTTGTATGACTTTGGAGTACAGCCTCTCCAACTTTCTTAGGTTTACTATTTGAAAATTTTTTCCATTTATTTTCTTTCAGTTGATTTGTATCTCTGAATCTTAGTGTGTCTGCTTATAAACAGTTGAGAGTTGGATGTTTGACTTACAGTTCATACTCTTTGATTGGGTTTTTACATTTAATGTTATTACAGAAATTTACATTTGTCTGCAAATTAACATTTCATTTTTAACATGCTTCATGGTTTTTTTTTTATTATTGCTGTTATTGCTTCTCAAATTTCAGAACTTTCTTATTTTTACATTTATTTCTCTATTTAATAGTTTTTATTTGATGAGACATGGGGATCATATCCTTCTTTAATTCTTTAAGCACGTTTTCCTTCATTTTTCCAACATATTTATAGCATTTGCTTTGAAATTGTTGGCTAAATTGCACATTTTCAAGGGTATTTTCAGTTGATCAAGATTTTTCCTCTGTATGTATCACATTTTCCTGTTTCTTTGCATTTTTTTTTATTTCTAATTTGGGCAATTATAAACCTATACCAACTGTGGTTAGTGATCCACTATTCCACATCAGTGTGTAATCTCCAATGTTTCACCTCAGAGGGAAAACTCTGGGGATCTGTCTAGTCATCTAAGCATGACAATGGTTTTAGCAGGACTCTCTTTGCCTCTGTCCCCACCTCTTCTTAAAGTTTTGTGTCTATTGTTGGCATCATACTCAGGCGTCAGTGTCCACTAATGGATGACTGATTGTTCTACTGTTTTTGATAATGCCCTGATACAGAATTGCTTCATGGCCAGATCCAATTAAATTTGGGATCCTTTCAAGACGTAATACTGAGTATGGCTCTTATTGGCTATCTTTTTCTCTGGTTATTTTTGGTAAACTTCTCACTGATTCCTGGTTTAGTTTGTTGCTCTAATATAAGCTAAGAGCCTTCTCTTAATTACTTATCATCATATTCTCTATTATTTTTAACAACATATTTAGATCTGAACTTTCCCACACTTTGCTTAGTCTGGTGGAATAATTTGGTTTTTGTTGTTGTTTTAACTAAAACACATAGAAGGTCAGACAAGAAATTATCATGGGAAATTACAATCCAGGAGGAGATAATGACAATGTGATCAGTGTAAAACAATGTTTCCTGCCTCAAATATCAACTTGGTTTGTGAGAAAACTCTAGATTTGACAGGTTTCAGAAAGAGTCTGCCAATCTGCATATTTAAATCAGTGCCCCAGTAGATACTGAATGATATAATCACAGTACTCAATTTTAAGTACTATGGAATTAGGGAAAAAGTTGAAGATGAAAGAGCTAGATTCAAACATCTACAAGATATGTAAAGGAAAAGAAAGAGTGAGTTAAAAAAGATGCATTTCTAAGAAGACAAGAAAATTGTAAAATGTAGCTAATTATACTTCACCAATGGTTGACCAGCTCTGGAACTCAGAGACTTAAATCACTGGACTGATTTAGGATAACTTGAATTAAACAATGGATCCTAAGTTAAGTTAAATTGCGAAGTGTTAGACCTATTTAAAAAAACAAAAACAAAAACAAATCAGGAACATCATCATTAACCAAAAAATAGAATGTAAGCAACCTGAATTTGGAAGGTAAATCAATGATCAAAAGATCAGCCTGACAGTAGAAACAAATAATTATGTTAACATGATGACAAGACAAATAACAGTTCCACATATGAGTTGTTAAACTTAGAAATATAGAAATCAGTGGGAGTTCAAACAGCACAAAAATCTTCAGAATTTTAAAACTGTATGGGCTTTAGATCTTGCCTAACTGCCCCAATACTTATGTAATTCTATTTATTTAATACTCAATAAATATTTTTTCAGTGGCTACTACAACTAGGTACTAAACTAGGAGCTTGAACTGTGTCAATGAACAAAATGAATGACCTCTTCTACCATGGATTTTAAACCTAAGGTACAGGAAAATACAATGAATTCTGAGCTAATTCTTAGCACCTAAAAGGGTATAGCCCTAAGATTATGAATGTTAATTCATTGTCCTAATATCAGTGAGGATAGATCAAAAAAAAAAAAATAAGAAAAGTCATAGAAGTGATACTGGATAAAAGTGGTGAGAATTAAGTCATTTAGAAACTCAAATATTAAATGAAGGACTACAAGGAAGAATAATTCAGAACTAAACTAAAATTATTCGCTTCTTGTCACTGTTAGACTGACAATAATAGGTCAAGATCACTTCCTCAATTACATATGAAGTAAATGAATAGTGGGCCAGAGGAGAGAGGCACAACCCCTTGAAAACAAAACAAAATATAAATTCTGTTTTGGCACTCAAAAATATTTCTACACATAAGAATTTAAGCTTTGCTTTGTTTTAAATAAAAGGTACTTGAGAAGCCCTGGGCAATGATGATAATTATCTTACTTAATATTTATTGAATAACTACAGTATGTCATACCTTTTTGCCTTTTCATACAGTTCATGGGGTTCTCAGGGCAAGAATGCTTCAGTGGTTCGCCATTCCCTTCTCCAGTGGACCATGTGTTGTCAGAACACTCCACCATGACCTGCCTGTCTTGGGTGGTCCTATACAGCGTGGCTCATAGTTTAATAAAGTTACACAAGCTGTGGTCCATGAGATCATTTTGGTTATTTTTCTGTGATTGTAGTTTTCATTCTCTTTTCCCTCTGATGGATGAGGGTAAGAGGTTTGTGCAAGCATCCTCATTGGAGGGACTGGCTGTGGGGAAAACTGGGGCTTGCTTGGTGGGCAGAGCCATGCTCGGTAAATCTTTAATTCAATTATCTGCTGATGGATGGGCCTGTGTTCCCACCTCGTAGTTTGGCCTAAGGCCAAAATATGGTAGGGGTAACGGCAGTACTGATGACCTCCTCCAAAAGGACTTAAGCCAGCACACCACACCTAACAGACTGCTGCAGTCAGTGCCCCTGACCTCGTGGGGGGCCACTGTCGACCCACACCTCTACTGGAGGCTCCCAAACACTCACAAGCAGGTCTGGTTCAGTCTCTTGTAGGGTCACTGCTCCTTTCTCCTGGGTTCTTCTGCACACAGGTTTTGTTTTTGCCCCCCAAGAGAGCAACAATGCAAATAGCAGTGCAAAGAAACAGCAGAAAATAATAGAATGGGAGAGTAGAGATCTCTTCAAGAAAATTAGAGATACCTAGGGAACATTTCATGGAAAGATGGACACAATAAATGAAAGAAATGGTATGGACCTAACAGGAGCAAAAAAGATTAAGAAGAGGTGGCAAGAATACACAGAGAACTAGAAAAAAAAAATCTTAATGATCCAGGTAACCATGATGGTGTGATCACTCACCTAGAGCCAGACATCCTGGAGTGTGAAGTCAAGTGGGCCATAGGAAACATCAAGACAAATAAAGCTAGTGGAGGTGATGGAATTCCAGCTGAGCTATTTCAAATCCTAAAAGATGATGCTGTGAAAATGCTGCACTCAATTTGCCAGCCAATTTGGAAAACTCAGCACTAGCCACAGAACTGGAAAAGATCAGTTTTCATTCTATTCCCAAAGAAGGGCAACGCCAAAGAATGTTCAAACTAATGCACAATTGCACTCATTTCACATGCTAGCAAGGTCATGCTCAAAATCCTTCAAGCTAGTCTTCAACAGTACATGAACTTAGGAGTTCCAGATTTACAAGCATGATTTAGAAAAGGCAGAGGAACCAGAGATCAAATTGCCAACATCCATTGGGTCATAGAAAAAGCAAGAGTTCTAGAAAAATATCTACTTCTGCTTCATTGACTATGCCAAAGCCTTTGACTGTCTGGTCACAACAAACTGAAAAATTCTTAAAGAGATGGGACTATCAGACCACCTTATCTGCCTACTGAGAAATCTGTATGCAGGTCAAGAAGCAATAGTAAGAACAAGACATGGAACAATGGATTAGTTCAAACTTGGGAAAGGAGTATGTCAAGGCAATATATTGTCACCCTGCTTGCTTAAAATATATTCAGAGTACATCACACAAAATTCTGGCTGGATGAAGCTCAAGCTGGAATCAAGATTGCAGGGAGAAACATGAAGAACCTCAGATATGCGGATGACACCATCCTAAAGGCAGTAAGTGAAGAGGAATTAAAGAGCCTCTTGATGAAGGTGAAAGAAGAGAGTGAAAAAGCTGGCTTAAAATTCAACATTCAAAAAAACAAAATCATGTCATCTGGTCTCATCACTCCATGGCAAACAGGGAAAAAAATGGAAACAGTGACAGACTTTATATTCTTGGGCTCCAAAATCACTGCCAACAGTGACTGCAGCCATAAAGTTAAAAGACACTTGCTTCTTGAAAGAATAGCTGTGACAAACCTAGACAGTGTGTTCAAAAGCTGAGACATTACTTTGCCGACAAAGGTCCATATAGTCAAAGCTATAGTTTTTCCAGTAGTCATGTACAGATGTGAGAGTTGGACCATAAAATAGACTGAGCATCAAAGAATTGATGCTTTTTAATTGTGGTGCCGGAGAAGACTTTTGAGAGTCCCTTGGACAGCAAGGACATCAAACCAGTCAATCCTAAAGGAAATCAACCCTGATTACTCATTGGAAGGACTGATGCTGAAGCTGAAGCTTCAGTACTTTGGCCACCTGATGCGAAGAGATGACTCACTGGAAAAGACCCTGATGCTGGGAAAGATTGTGGGCAAAAGAGGATGGGGCAACAGAAAATAAGGTGGTTGGATACCATCATTGACTCAACAGACATGCGTTTGAACAAACTCTGGGAAACAGTGAAGGACAGGGAAACTAGACATGCTGCAGTCCATGGGGTTGCAAAGAGTTGGATAGGACTGAGTGACCGAACAACAACTGTATGTCAAGTACAGTGATCTAAACTTTACAAATTATACCCTAGGTAATGCTCATTATCATTGAACATGCTATGGAAGAGCATTTCTCTAACAGTGGGAAAGTTGCAATTTCATTTCTCCACAGTTATACATAAAGTCAATGTAGAGATGGGATTGGCTTTACAGCTCTTCTGGCTTAACCTCTTCCTCAACCTAACCATTGGCTTTCTGTCCTCAGTTGCTCAGTCATATTCAGCTCTTTGCAATGCCATGGACTGTAGCCTGCTAGGCTCCTCTGTCCTTGGGATTTTCCAGGAAAAACTACTGGAATGGGTTGCGATTTCCTCCTCCAGGAGATCCTTCATGCCTGAACCCATATTTCTTGTTTCTCCTGCATTGGCAGGCAGATTCTTTACCACTGAGCCAGCTGAAAAGCCTATCCTAACCATCACTACACTTAAATCTATGAAACAAATGATTCTGTACTTAGTAGTAGAAAGAAAATAGAATATGTAAAGGATAGAAAGCCAACAAACAAAAATACTAAATCATTTAAGAAAAATTATTGGGTTTATGTAAAATGCCATAAAGGTTACTATCCATCTTAGTAAGCTCATGAACACACAGAATATGAGCAGTTTATAGAAATAGTCCTGTGATTTCCTCAAGAGTGAATTAATATTAATTCAAAGGTTTAATAATTACAACCTTCAAACTTCCTTATATATCTTATTATACAAAGAAAATGAGAAAGATATACTTTTATATCATACTGAAAAATATTCATAATTGATTTATAATGATTAAACATCCACTGGCTTAAGTAAGGTAGATTTCAGATTCCCGAGGCTCTGTCTTTAGGACCAGTCAACTCTAAAGGAAGTCAATCCTGAATACTCATTGGAAGGAATGATGCTGGAGCCAAAGCTCCAATACTACACAGTTGTCCTGGGTGGGAATGGGATAAAATGCCCACTGAGATAATGGCTGCTTCCTGGTTGAATTTGCCCTTTATAATTTT
This sequence comes from Cervus canadensis, assembly GCF_019320065.1. Taxonomy (NCBI): domain Eukaryota; kingdom Metazoa; phylum Chordata; class Mammalia; order Artiodactyla; family Cervidae; genus Cervus; species Cervus canadensis. The sequence goes on from NC_057400.1 coordinate 27,353,613, forward strand.
ATTGTCTATGTAAATATGAATTTGAGATAATGTTTCTGATTTAGTGCTTGCCATTTATATAAGGCAGCATTGTACTAAGTAACTGATTCTCCCCATGATAATGCCAAAACAAAAAATATCATACTTAAGGGATGAAGAGAAGGACCTAGGAGAATATGTTAGAATGAAATAATGGCATTCCTACATCAGTATCTCAGATTCAAGCATTACTTAACAGTCAATAGTCAAATAATACTTCTTCCCTGTTATATTTTAAAATACAGAAGTAAAGAATAAATTTGCCTCAATATATTATGGTAGTGGAAATGCAGACCCAGATGGATAAAAAAAAGTCTCCTCCCCTCTCCTCAGGAGAGGTCATGGCACATGACAAAAATGCTCATCTTTTGAATATAGCTAAGCAAATGCTTAACTACAGTATGGTTTCTCATACTGTATATCCAGGTTTGTTAAAAATAACAATAACAACGAAAAAAAAAACTCTGCATTATGGATTGGAATTCAGGGGAAAGAATAAAAAATAAACATGTTAAAAGCTTTTAGCAGATGGAAACCCTTTTTAAATTTATAAGGATGCCCAACTGGTATAAAGGAAGCAAAAATGATAAACTCGAGAGACCCAGATGTTGTTTTATAGCCATTCTAGTGAAGGGAAAATAATCCAGCTTACTTTATAACTGGGGGGAAAAAAAGGCAGGGAGGGTGAAGTGATAATATTATATGTCTTTATCAAATTATTTCTTTAGTGTATAAAAAGGTTGCTCAGTGCCAGGAGATATAATAGGATACACAAGAATCTGTTAGCTAAGTAAATTGTTAGCCCTTCAAATAAACTCACTTGGAGAAGTCTGGTGAACTAGAAAAAAAGGTCAAAAGGTTATACCAAAAACAAATTATGTCTTAAAACCAATCTCAAACATTTACAGTGTTGCTTAACAGCTCTTTTTCTACTTATTAAAATTAACAAAAGAGGCCTGAAGGCCACAGACTTGAAATCAATTTGTCCAGCCTTAAGGAAATCGGTTGCTCCTTGGAAGAAAAGTTATGACCAACCTACACAGCATATTAAAAAGCAGAGACATTACTTTGCCAACAAAGGTCTGTCTAGTCAAAGCTGTGGTTTTTCCACTAGTCATGTATGAATGTGAGAGATGGTCTATAAAGAAAACTGAGCACCAAAGAATTGATGCTTTTGAATTGTGGTGTTGGAGAAGACTTTTGAGAGTCCCTTGGACTGCAAGGAGATCCAACCAGCCCACCCTAAAGGAAATCAGTCCTGGATATTCATTGGAAGGACTGATGCTGAAGCTGAAACTCCAAATCTTTGGCCACCTGATATGAAGAACTGACTCATTGGAAAAGACCCTGATGCTGGGAAAGATTGAAGGCTGGAGGAGAAGGGGACAACAGAGGTGAGATGGTTGGATGGCATCACTGACTCAATGGACATGAGTTTGAGTAAGCTCTGGGAGTTGGTGATGGACAGGGAAGCCTGGCGTGCTGCAGTCCATGGGATTGCAAAGAGTCAGACACAACTGAGTGACTGAACTGAATTGAAGGAAATGGGACAAGGTAAAATGAGAAAATGAGTCAAAATTCAACTTATATATCAGCAATAATGCCAAACATTTCTTCCTAGACTATTAGATAGAGTCATGAGGTTGCCAGCTTCCATATCTGTATTCATGTTATAGCAATTTTTTCAGACATTAGAATTATAAAAACAAAATTAATTGAGAACAGTAAAGAATTTGGAAATGAGGATAGCCTGGAAATTCAGGGCCCATTTTCAAAGTTGCACAGAGTAAATCAGATGGTTGCCTGTCTAACATTCTTAGCCTTCACCTGCTGCTCCCATTTTTCATTGCCCAATCAATGAAGACAAATAGAGGCCAATAAAGAGACACAACCATTCTATATCTCTATTCACCTTTGACTGGATAGACATTCTGAGCCCTCACCCAAAGGCTCTCTCTGTCTGTAACAACTCTCTTACCTTCTTAACCATCTATCATTTTAGAGAAAGTATTTTCTGGACTCCACAGATTCTGCTGCACATTCCCATTCCAGAAATTTCCAGTGCTATCCCATTATATAAAAATTAATCATTTATATCAGTTTTTAGAAATAGCATGGAAATATCTTAAGGGTAAGGAACTGTGCTTTATTATCTTCGTAGTCCTAGGTACCAGTATTTGGCATATTACAAGGCTTTGATAAATATTTAGTGGACTGAATTAAAGTTCACTATAGTCTTTGGGGAAACAAAAAACCCTATTGGAAGGCTGAGATGAATTAGAAGGATTTCTAAGGGGCTAATGTGAATTTGTATTTGCTTGATTAGAAACATTTTCATTGTTGACAAGGTGGACAGTATTAGAGGATTCATATTTAGCACCAGCGATCACACAGTTACTGTTGCTTTGGACTACCTTTTATTTTGATAAAACCAAATTTTTTCAGATAAAAATGTGCTTTAATTGCATAAGGAATCAATTTAATCTTTGTGTGAATATTCTCTAATTTTCAACTTATAGGAACATTTCAAAATACGGCTATCAAACATGAAGGTATATCTCTCTAAAACTAGTTATTTTTCAGTAGTTAGACTTAAAGGAATTTTTTAGTTGTAAAAAGATGTTTTATCTACCCCTCCCTTTAGAAAAATCCATCAATTAACCAATTTTCTTTTTTTTTAAATGTCATAATATCAACATGGAAAATTTTTAAATAAAATGTTGCTGTTGAAACACCCTAGAGGAATTACTTTCTTCAATAATAAAATTTGTTTTAGTCATAGTTCATAGTATTTACTTTGTGAGCTCAGTCTCTCAGTTGTGTCTGATTCTTTGAGACCCTGTGGACTGTAACCAGCCAGGCTTCTCTGTCCATGGAATTTTACAGGCAATAATACTAGAGTGGGTTGCCATTTCTTACTCCAGGGGATTTTCTCACCTCTTGGATAGAACCAGCAACTCCTGAATCTCCTGTATTAGCAGGTGGATTCTTTATCATGGCACCACCTGGGAAGCCTCCATTTACTTTGCAAAGACTGCTACAAATCCAGTGACTCTGGCATTTGGTAAGCATATTGTGAGTATTATACCGGACTCAAGGATCTTATCATTGGTTTCAAACATAATGGAAAATAGTGATTTTGTGCTTAACTGTAAATTTTTTATAATAATCACAATTGCATGTTTCCATCTATCCAGACTTGGAAGATATAAACTTAATGAATTTATATCCTGTTTCCTTCACAAATCAATTTTGCTCCTGAATTTTAACATGCTATTCCTAAAACTATTAGCTGTGTATCTGCTTTATGGGATGTTCCTACATAAGCTGGCTGTTCATCAATTTGGTGTCCATACATTTCTTTGAAAGCTATATTATAATTAGAGTTTAGGTTAATACTACTCAGTAACCATAAAACAGACATAAAATAATTATAACTCATTTAGTGAAATTAGAAAAGGAGCAATTATTAGACTCCCATTGTGAAGCTTTGCTGTGAGGGATAGATAATCTATCTGCAAGATGTACTTTAAGAACACCATTTTCAAAGAAATAAACTAGATAGATTACTGCTTTGTCTTTGTGCACTTGAGGCAGAAGTGGTGGAACTGAAAACTTGTGTTGATATTTGAGCTTCCTGAACTTTCCTAAATGTAGACAGGCAAATTAAAAAAAAAAAAAAATTCTACCATGGTAAATGCTTAACACAGATTTCTGCTCATCCTAATATTTGTGAGGTTGAGAAATTACATGTCTCAGAGGCTGTAAATATGTTATATAAATTAATTTTTATTTGTAAATTACATTTCTCGTAAATTGACAAAACACTCAGAGACACACACACACTTTTTAAAATAGTCTAAGGCACTGAAACCCTGTCTGAAAACCTTAATGATCAGTCTTTTTTTTTTTTTTAGTGTTCTCCAGAGTGATTGATTTGCTTTAGTGCTAAGGGAAGTGTATTGAGCTTTACAATTTGCTTTATTATTCAATCATCCACCCCCTGGCAAAGGTATGTTCATCCATGCAGAGATAAATGAGAGGAAAGGATGTCTTAAGATTTGCTGTGCATGTCATTTCATTAAAACATGTTTCATCTAAATAGTTTTACAGTAATACTAGACTTCCAATGTCCAAGAAAGAAATATATATATATTTGATATGTATATATATCCATATGTGTCTATATGTGACATAAAAAATAATCCATTTAATAAAATGACAATGTTTTATGGCAAATGAATCAGACAGATCTAGTAAATCTGTACATTTCATTTCTTTCAATCATTACTGAGAAGATTGCCTGGTGGCAAGAATTCTAGGCTGGATAAAATGACACATTCAGTGAAATGAAAGAACTTAGTGACATAGCTACACCAACCCCAGGTGACGACAGAAAAGGTAAAATCTCTTGGCATTGGCTTTAAAGAAGGCAAGATGAAGGTCTATTCTTTCTTGTTATCCTTAATGATCTATTAATATTTATCTTATGTTATAATACTGTAAAATCTAATGTATAATACTGTAAAATCTAATGTATAATAATGCAAAATCTAATGTAAAATAATGTAAAATCTAATATTTCCAGTAAAAAATGTATAATGTAAAACAAAAATAAATTCATACATTTTGCAATTAAGATATTAGAGAGAAAAAGCAAAAAAAAATAAAAATGTATTCACTGTTAAAATGTTGAGTCCCTCACTAATTTTAACATGTATATATTGTAACATATGTTTTGATTCTTGTTCATTGAAAGCAGACAAACATCCAAAGAATTATCTCTGACAGCTTTGAACAAAAAGAAAGAACAGGTTTTCTTCTGAGAGTATTTTTCTGTCATTTGAGCCGTTTACATGTTTCTTTACTTTTACCTTTCTTGCTTGCTTTCTGACCACTAGGGATCCAGTGTTAGCACAGGGTCACTGGGGTTCTGTCCAGCTCCAGACAGATGTTGCTACAGTCAGGGTTTTATGATGACAGAATGAGATTTCCAGAATGCACTGGTGAGTTCTGTGACAATTGTTAAGCTTGTCATTTAGAAGAAATAAAAGCCAAGTCATTGATTACTTTCAACACTCACTACTTTTTCTTGGAGTATGTGAAATGCTTTTGCTTTTCCCATCCAAAAAAATGCTGCAGTTAGACGGCAGCCCCCCAAAATAGGCCACATCATTCATAGTCCAAGACTCTCAGGCATCATAATCTACATTAAGCCAAAAGGAATGAAGACTTTTAAGATGAGTTCGGTCTTGCTAGACAAGTAAGGGGAATTAATTGAATGAAAATGCAAAATTAAAAGCAAATGATGAATTTGGCTAATTTCTTCCTCTTCCAATGTTCCAGTATATTCCTCTGACCATTCTCCAGGAACACTGCTTGAACTAACAGCTATGAATTCTAGGTTTCCAGTAAAGTATGGAGTTGTTTTTTTTTTCCCTTTTTAAGAAAATGTATCTGATGAACAGTTGTCTCAAAGATTTAAAGCATTCATTTCAGTTTTTAATAATCCCATGCGGCTTTAAAATATTTTAATACTTTCTCTCAACATGTTTCCCACTATACAGCTGTGAAATTAGTAGGACAAATGAAATAGGAAGAACAATGCTCTAATTTTCCTGTATCACAAGTATTTTTAGGGATCAGGTAAGAATCTAATAGCAATAAAAATTATTATGCCATGTGTATAATAGATTGGTAATGTAATCAAATTGATCAATGCTTTATTAAAATAAATAATTTGCCTGATTTCTTTGATTTTAAAAATTAAAATCACTACTTATCAGTATTTGAAATGCCAAGTCAATTTATTCAAAAACATCAAACAGATTAAGTGTGTAAGGTACAGCATAGCATTATGAAAATAATTCATCTCTCTCAGACTGTTTTATGTTTGCCATAGATGTTTTCCCTGACACATTTCTCTTACATAAATAAAATAAATGATGTTTTAATATTGATAAAATTTAATTGTCAGGTGGAGAGGAGTTTAAAAAAAGGAGGAGAGAGGGGATTATATTGATCATCCAAATAGATTTATTAATAACCTCATATAAATCAGTGCAAAAAACCTTTAGTAAGATATCTAAATTTAACTCATACACACTTTTCAGGCATCAACAAGAAAAAAGAAAGAAAGAAAGGGCAAGCTAGATATTAGAAAAATCAGACTAACAACAAAAAGTTTTATGAACTATCTAAAAGATGATTCTTACTATAGATATGGCATATGTGAACTCACCCTACCCATCATTTAAATGATATTAAAAATGAAGAAGTATTAACTTCCTTCTGAAATGAAAACAATCTTCAAAGAGTTCTATATTTTGGGCAAGTTGTTTTGAAAATTAGTATAAGTGGAACTTCCCAAACTTCAGGTAATTTAAATATTTTCAATTTAAAGATAAGAATATGAATATTTATATGAAACATTTTTATCTAAAGATTTTAGACATGAAACTATAATTTTTTATGCTGCTTTGATTACACATTCAAATACAGTGCTTCTCCCTCAGTATAATAACAATTTAAAATATTTTATAGATTGTATCTATGATACTTATTTAGTGTATGATTTATTTATAATGAACTTAATTTTAAGGCACATAGGTGTTCCTTTTAACTATTCATGAAATTTATATGGAAAAATAATGTTTATATGTAATATGTATTTCTAATGAATATAGAACAAAACAATAGAGTCTTAATATACTCTCAACATATTTTGAAATGTTGGTGTTTGTCTTCAGAAAAATATGAAAGATTTGAGCATAAAACAACCTTAGTGTTCATTATAAATATATGAACTGTGCTCTGGATATTTTAACTGCAATCCTAACATGATACAATAGGCACGGCCTTCTGTCCCTTCCCTCTATTTTCAGACCACTTCAGAGCACTCTGGTGCCCTTCAACCTCAACCTGATCCTTTGAAATACTTTTTGTTCATTGTTTTATTCTCATGATTTTGGTCATTTTTACTCTCCATTATACCTCAATAAAATATTTTGAGATTTTTTTAAGATGAAAAACAAAGCAAACTCATGAGGAAATCTTCAAGAGTAAGCCGTAAAAGTTAGCATGATTTTGAAGTCCCAACCCTTGGATGTCCTTTCAAATCATTAGGAATAATAGTAAGAACACAAATCTAAACCATGCCATTCTTGAAACCAAACAATATGCTCATTATTTTGGTGTTAGTGTAAAGAAATTTCCTTCTCCAAAAACAGCGTTATTTTCTAGTTTACTAAGTCAAAGCAAACCATGAGATTGGAATCAAAACTGACCAAAATGTAACTTTAGTCATGAGATGCAAACAAAACTCCAACAGCATACCTTTACCAGTTTAGAAAGCCACATTTTCTATCAGAATACACTTCAGCTACAAGAGGGACAACAATTTAAAATTTAGGAGTTAACCTAAATATAAAAATAAAAGCTTACTCTGGTTAAAATACAAACGAAGATTTTTTTCCCACACACACCATGGAGATAATACAAACATAATACAAAATGTAGTTAAATTTGTGCACTTGTGGTGAGGCAATGAATTTTTTTTTCTTCTATCCAAGTATGACATTAATTATTTGAATTCAAGTCAGGTCGGCAGAAAATTAAAGAAGAGATACTGAGGTTGGGACTGAGGGAGAGGTATAAGAAGGGGGCAAAAGAAAAGAGAAAAACTGTTAATAAGGGAGATGAAGCAGAAAACTAAATAAAATTTAGTTTTGCCATACTTTTGGTATATGTTGATTGGTTGGTCGGGTAAACTCTTTTGTTACATGTGACTCAGAATGTTAAAACTTGTCTTTGTAGCATGATAATTCTGATGATATTCAACTAAGGTCTTTTTCTAAATCAAATCTGCAAACTGTTTACCTTACCATATTCTTTCTATAACCTCTCTCAATTTTTATAGCAGTAAATTAGCACAGACACCAGTAACAGAAGGAGGCTCTCCAAAAAAATGAAGACATCTGTCTTTTTGAAGAGGGACAGAGAGTCAACGGGTGGAATAGAGGGGGAAAATAAAGATTCCCTTATATAGGCAGAGCAAAGGGAGAGGCTGAAATGATTGTGACTTTAATTTATTCAAAGCCAGGGTGGTTACTGTTGCATCAATGCTATTATGGGACAGCTGGAAACATTAGGTAGCATGTCACATACACATACACTTTCCAAGATAAGACAAGTACTGAAGAAAATCCTTTGGTACAAATGCAGAAACCACTGTATATCTTAAAATTACCATGAATTACATGAATTCCATCCAGATTTTAAAAACCAGACAAAAGCTAGAGATTCAGCATTGATATAATTCCAACAATGTGTTTATGCCAAAAACTAAGTTTAGGCAGTGGGTAAAACAACTCAATAAAATTATCACTGATTGGCAATGTCCGAAAATACTTTGAGCAATAGATTTTCTTTTCTATCATCACATAAAATTCACTTGTAAGGTCTAAATATTTATGAAAGTTTGTTGCACTAGAAACTGTCTTAGATAATAACAGAGTTCAAAGATTTAAAGTGAAAAAGGGCTTTGAAAATCACAGGGCCCATCTTCAATATTTTACATATGAGAAAACCAAGATCCAGTGAAATTAAACTTTCTTAACTAGAAATTTCTTCACCACTGCTACAGATTGTTATTTGTAAATAGATATATAAGATGGAAAAGATATAAATGTAGGACATTGATATAGATGGGATGTAGTTACAAATATCACATCTACAACTATATTAACATATCTATATTTTAGCTTTATCTATCTAACTATCTATTTACCTATATGTGTGCGTGCCCAGTCACTCAGTCATATCCAACTCTTTGCAGCCCCATGGACTGTAGCCCTGCAAGCTCCTCTGTCCATGGGATTTTCTAAGAAAGAATACTGGAGTGAGTTGCCATTACCTTCTCCAATTTACCTATTTATACGGGATCTATTATAAAGTTCTTTTAAAATATAGTAGTATTAGTTTTTCTAACGAAAAGTTTCTAATTATGTTATAACCCACTACTTTTTTCAAAGAAGCTACTTAACCTGATATGTTTCTTAAAATTTTTTCTATGTCACGAATCCTGAAAGTTAAAATAGCCCTCCTTTGAAATAACTTATCTCTCTCTTAAAAATGTTTTGTAAGAGTGAATCAGGGGAATATCTTATCAGTTTTAAGTGTTACTTGTTTTCCTTTTTCCAAATAATTTCTGTGTACATATTATTTTTTATATCCCAATATCTCCAATCCACTCAAAATTAAAAAAATATTCATAGCATTTCTTTTAAACTTGTGTTAATGTATTTGAAACATTGGATATCTCTTCCATGTCAAGAATACATTCATCAGATTACTAGAGAGAGGACTGACTTCCAGTTTCCTGATATTATTCATATTTCTTCTAACTTCTGCAATACTTGGTCCAATCGATATTCTCTTACCTTTTACCTATTAATACCAATAGGACTATTTTTTTTTAGTCTCTTGGCACTCACTGATATTTTATGCATAATGATGCCTAAATTTAATTGAGATATAAGTTTCTCTTTAATTATGAGACTCTGATACTTTCAGCACTTTTCATTCTAGAGTAAAAGTTTCTTTACTACCCTTTCAAAATCCTTTATCTATTAAACTGCTAGACAAGCCATTTTTAAGAGAAAGACTAATTAGGACTTGGAAATCATGTTAATGTCAGTCAATCAGTTCAGTTGCTCACTCGTGTTCAACTCTTTGCGATCCCATGCATTGCAGCATGCCAGGCTTCACCGTCCATCACCAACTCCCGGAGCTTGCTCAAACTCATGGCCATTGAGTAAGTGATGCCATCCAAACATCTCATCCTCTGTAATCCCCTTCTCCTCTTCCCTGAATTCAGTCTTTCCCAGCATCAGGGTCTTCTCCAATCAGTCCTTCTCATCAGGTTGTCAAAGTATTGGAGTTTCAGCTTTAGTATCAGTCCTTCCAATGAATATTCAGGACTGATTTCCTTTAGGATGGACTGGTTGGATGGATCTCCTTGCTGTCCAAGGGACTCTCAAGAGTCTTCTTCAACACCACAGTTCAAAAGCATCAATTCTTCAGCATTCAGCTTTCTTTATAGTCCAACTCACACATCCATACATGACTACTAGAAAAGCCATAGCTTTGACTAGACAGAACTTTGTTAGCAAATTAACGTCTCTGCATTTTAATAAGCTGGCTATCTTTGTCATAGCCTTTTTCCAAGGAGTGTCTTTTAATTTCATGGCTGCAGTCACCATCTGAAGTGATTTTGGAGCCCAATTTCCATTGTTTCCCCATCTATTTGTAATGAAGTGATGGGACTGGATGCCATGATCTTCATTTTTTGAATGTTGAGTTTTAAGTCACTCTCCTCTTTGACTTTCATGAAGAGGCTCTTTAGTTCCTCTTCCTTTTCTGCCATAAGGGTAGTGTCATCTCCATATCTGAGGTTACTGATATTTCTCCCGGAAATCTTGATTCCAGCTTTAGCTTTATCCAACCTGGCACTTAGTACCTGCATGTAAGTTAAATAAGCAAGGTGACAATATACACTCTTGCATACTCCTTTCCCAATTTCAAACTTGTCCATTGTTCTATGTCCAGTTCTAACTGTTACTTCTTTACCTGCATACAGATACCTTGGGAGGCAGGTAAAGTGGTCTGGCATTCCCATCTCTTTCAGAATTTTCCACAGTTTGCTATGATCCACCCACTCAAAGGTTTTAGCATAGTCAATGAAACAGAAGTAGATGTTTTTCTGGAATTCTTTTCCTTTTTCAGTGATCCAATGAATGTTGGCAATTTGATCACTGGTTCCTCTGCCTTTTCTAAATCCAGCTTGAATATCTGGAAGTTCTCAGTTCGTGTATTGTTGAAGCCTAGCTTGGAGAATTTTGAGCATTACTTTGCTAGCGAGTGAGATGAGTGCAACTGTGCGGCAGTTTGAGCATTCTTTGGCATTGCCTTTCTCTGGCATTGGAATGAAAACTGACATTTTACAGTCCTGTGACCACTGCTGAGTTTTCCAAATTTGCTGGCATATTGAATGTAGCACCTTCACAGCATCATCTTTTTAGATTTGAAATAGCTCAACTGGAATTCCATCACCTCCACTAGCTTTGTTTGTCTTGATGTTTCCTATGGTCCACTTGACTTCACACTCCAGGATGTCTGGCTCTAGGTGAGTGATCACACTATCATGGTTATCTGAGTCACGAAGATATTTTTTGTATAGTTTTTCTGTATTCTTGCCACCTCTTAATATCTTCTGCTTCTGTTATGTCCATACCATTTCTGTCCTTTATTGTGCCCAACTTTGCATTAAATGTTCTCTTGGTATCTCTAATTTTCTTGAAGAGATCTCTAGTCTTTCCTGTGCTATTGTTTTTCTCTATTTGTTTGCATTGATCACTGAGGAAGGCTTTCTCATCTCTCCTTGCTATCATTGGGCTCTGCATTCAGATGGGTGTATCTTTCCTTTTCTCCTTTTCCTTTCACTTCTGTTCTTTCCTCAGCTATTTGTAAGGCCTCCTCAGACAACCATTTTGCCTTTTTGCATTTCTTTTACTGTATAGTTAAAGGTGTAAAGCATAATGATTTGACTTATATACACCATGAAATAATTACCACAGCAAGTTTAGTAAGCAAGCATCATCTCATACAGATTGAAAATGAAAGATAAACACACACACAATGAATGCAGTGATGAATAGTCTAAACATTGACCTTTGGTGGTCTAGTTTTTACTAGAAAAATCTTTGGCTTGAGGATGATGCTATGTCTTCTCAGGCTAGACCATATTTTGAAACCTACACCACTTCCATTAATCTGTCTAGTTAACTGGATCTTAGGGAGTCACTCTGGCAAAATGTTCTTCTCTATTTCTTCATTAGAATCACCAATTCCTCAAATATTTTACCTAGAGTCAAAACTTGCAGTAAAATAGACCTTCTGGATAGAATCTGAAGATAGTATTCTAGCATTGCTTTTCACTGGAGTATAATTGACATATATATACTACCACGTGTAAAATAGACGGCTAGTGGGAACCTGCTATAAAGCACAAAAAGCTCAGCTCAGTGCTCAGCATTCTGCGTCTTTCGTGCCACAGAAGTTTTGGGTATCTACAATTCTTCCTCCACCATTTGGACAAAATTACCCTAAGGATGAATATAAATAAGCATGACTACAATTCTTAGTGTCTTCAGTTGTGTTTCATAAAAGACAGCGATTCAACACACACATGCTTTGGGGGAATGTTCACCAGGAAAAACTTGTAAGGAAGAGAGGAAAGCAATGTATAGGAGGGAATAGGGGAGAGGATATCATTTCTGATAAAGCTAAGCCTTGGCATGCACATGGTGATGAGGCTCTCCTGCTAATTGCCTCATATTAAAGTAAGGGTATCTCAGGTATTTGTCACCCATATAAATTCCTATGGGAAGCCCTGTGGCTCAGTGGTAAAGAATCTACCTGCCAATGCAACAGTCACAGGAGACACAGGTTTGATACCTGTGTCGGGAATATCCCCTGGAGAAGGAAATGTCTACCCACTCCAGTATTCCAGCCTTCAACAGTACGTGAACTGTGAACTTTCAGAAGTTCAAGCTGGATTTACAAAAGGCAGAGGAACCAGAGATCAAATTACAAACATCCTTTGGATCACCAAAAAAGCAAGGGGGTTCCAGAAAAAAAAAACATCTACTTCTGCTTTATTAACTATGCCAAAGCCTTTGACTGTGTGATGATAACAAACTGTGGAAAATTCTCAAAGAGGTGGGAATACCAGACCACCTGACCTGCCTCCTGAGAAATCTGTATGCAGGTCAAGAAACAATAGTTAGAGCTGAACATGGAACAATAGACTGGTTCAAAATTGGAAAGGAGTATGTCAAGGTTGTATATTGTCACCCTGCTTATTTAACTTATATGCAGAGTATATCATGTCAAATGCCAGGCTGGATGAAGCACAAGCTGTAATCAGGATTGCCAGGAGAAATATCAATAACCTCAGATATGCAGATGATACCACCGTTGTGGCAGAAAGTGAAGAAGAACTAAAGAGCCTCTTGATGAAAGTGAAAGACAAGAGTGAAAAAGCTGGATTAAAACTCAACATTCAAAAAACTCAGATCATGGCATCCGGTGCCATCACTTCATGGCAAATAGATGCAGAAACAATGGAAACAGTGACAAACTTTATTTTCTTGGGCTCTAAAATCACTGCAGATGGTTACTGCCACCATGAAATTAAAAGATGCTCTCTCCTTGGAAGAAAAGCTATGACCAACCTAGACAGCATATTGAAAAGTAGAGACATTACTTTGCCAACAAAGGTCTGTCTAGTCAAAGCTATTGCTTTTCCAGTAGTCATGTATGGATGTGACAGTTGGACTACAAAGAAAGCTCAGCACCAAAGAATTGATGCTTTTGAACTGTGGTGTTGGAGGAGACTTTTGAGAGTCCCTTGCACTGCAGGATCAACCCAATCAATCATAAAGGAAATCAACACTGAATATTCATTGGAAGGACTGATGCTGAAGCTGAAACTCCAATACTTTGTCCACTGATGCAAAGAACTGACCTATTGGAAAAGACCCTGATGCTAGGAAAGATTGAAGGTGGGAGGAGAAGGGGACAACACAGGAGAAAATTGTTGGATGGCATCATGTACTTGATGGCCATGAGTTTGGCAAGCTTCAGGAGTTGGTGATGGACTGGGAAGCCTGACGTGCTGCAGTCCACGGGGTCACAAACAGCCAGACTGGACCGAGCAACTGAACTGAAACAGTATCCCAAACATAGTGGCTTAAAATAACAATATTTATTATCTCAGAGTTTTTGTAGATCAAGAATCTGGGTAAAATTTAGCTGAATGCCTCTGACTCAAGGTCCCTCATAGGCTGTAAGCAAAGTGCCAGATATGGTCACAGCAGTCTCAAGGCTCAACTGAGAAAGGATCTGCTATGGTTTGAAGGTCTGTGTCCCTCCTGATTCACATGTTGAAATCCTACTCCCCCAAGTGAGATAGTTATTAGTATGCTGGGGGCTTTGGGAGATGATTAGGTCATGAGAAGGAAGCTCACATGAATGGGATGATTGCGCTTTTAAAGGGACTTCACAGAGCTTCCCAGTACCTTCTGTCACGTGGGGATACAAGAAGTCTGAGACCCAGAAGACGATCTCTCCCATCTTGAGTTTCCAGCTTCTAGAACTTGTATTGTAGGCAATACTTTTTGGTGCCCCATATCAGCTACCTGGTCTATGGTATTTTGTTATAATAGCTGGAACAGACTAAGACAGGAACTGCTTCAAACTTTCTTACATGGTTGTTTGCAGAATTTAGTTTCCACAGCCTGTTGGATAGAGAGCTTCAGTTCCTCATATGCTATTGGCCAGAGGCTGGCTTCAGCTTGTAGTTATATGAGACTTCTCCATTAGCAAAGGGTCCCAATATATCAGGCTGAGATGGGGAATGAGAGAGAGAGAAAGAGAGAAGAAGAGAGACAGACAGAGAGGGAACAGAAAGGAAAAATATACAGTCTTGTATCCTAATCAAGAAATAACATCCTATCACTTATACCACATTCTATGCATTCGTACCTTTTGTGTGCAAACTACATTTACTCCTTCCTCCTCAAATGTGTAAAGGTTTTATCCCTCGCAGTAGCATCTTGAAGTTTAATCATTTACATTAGTTCCCAATGTGGATGAGGCACCTCAAGAACAGTTCCTGAAGTATAACTCCTACAGGATAATACCACTTAATCAGATCTATGAAATTAATGATAAAAGTTATCTGTTTCACTGGCTTTCACCATCCAATAGTGAGACATGGATAGAATAATTGCTGGAAAAGAGCATCAACACAGGAAAAAATAAAGGAACAGCTACTCTCACTTTTTTCTTGTGCCATATGTAACAATTAGTTCAAAGTAGATCACAGACGTAAATGCAATTGGTAAAATATAGAAATTCCAGAAAGAAAGAAAGTAGAAAATCCTAGTATCATTCTGCTATGGAAAGATTGTTTAGGTACATGTATTTACATTTCTTATATTTGCAAGTCAAAGTGAAAGTTGCTTAGGCATGTCCGACTCTCTATAGCCCCATGGACTAAACACAGTCTGTGGAATTCTCCAGGCCAGAATACTGGAGTAGGTAGCCGTTCCCTTCTTCAGGGGATCTTCCCAACTCAGGGATCAAACCCAGGTTTCCCACAGTACATTGCAGGAGGATTCTTTACCAGCTGAGCCACAAGGGAAGCCCAACAATACTGGAGTGAGTAGCCTATCCCTTCTCCAGCACATCTTCCCCACCCAGGATTTGAATCAGGATCTCCTGCATTGCAGGTGGATCCTTTACCAACTGAGCTATCAGGAAAGCCATATATATATATATATAATATATATATGCAAATATATATAGACATGCATATAATTTTATACAGATATATATACATGAATACAGATTAAATTTTATCAAAGTAAGAAACTTCATACACACAAAGATACTGTTACAAAAAGGTAAATCCAAGCTATAGACAGGGAGATCATTTTTATAATGTATATATCCAATGAAAGACATGTATGCAGAACATTCAAAGAATTTTTACAACTCAATAAGTAGTAGTAGGAGTCCAAGAAAAAAGGCAAAAAAATTGACACTTCACTTAAAAACATTAATAGACATTAGGGAAATGAAAACTAAAACCACTACATACTAACTAGTTAAAATTAAATGGAAAATATCAAGCGTTAGTGAAGATGTTGAGCAAGTGGAACTTGCATACAGTGCTAGTGGGGACTGTCAAATAATACAGCTCTGTTGGAAGATGGTTTGTCAATTTCTTATGAAGCAAACATATACTTACACACAACAGAGTAATTTCACCCCTATATATCTATGCAAGTGAGATAATAACTTGCCTACCCAAATATCTATATGTCAGTGACAGCTGGAAACAGCCTATATGCCCTTAACCCTCTCCTCAAGGTCTGGAAATGTATGTCCTGATATAGTGACTTTATTCATAATTACCAATCTAGAAAAATGACGAATGTCTGTCAACTCATGTAAAATAAATAAAATGTTTTTCAGAATTATTAATGAACTATGAATATATGTAACAATATGGATGAATCTACAAAGCCTTAAGCTGAGTGAAAGAAGGCATGCAAAAAAGACTGCATACTCTATGATCCCAATTATATTGTATTTCCACTACGGAATAGGCACAAATATAGGAAAGGGACTTAAGGTCTGCCGGGGTCTAATAGTAGAAGGAAGTAATTGACAGAAAAATCCACAGGGAAACTTTTGGAGCTGCTGGGAATATTCTGCATACCATTTTATGGCTGTGGTGGTGATTATACATTTAAATTGTACTATATATTTGACTTAAAAAAAGGAAAAGATACCTCACTGAGAGCTCCCACTATGAGAATGATGCAATAGGTTATGATGGGAATGCTCTCCCTTAAAGAATTTTTAAAAGTTGAATGTATTTCAAAAAAATATTTTTAAAGACATGAACTTATAAAGAAACAAAAGTACCAGAAAGTAGAGAATGTCTTCAAAGGGACCTCATGTTCATTAGATATTTTTTCGCTTGAGGCATTTACTGAATTGTGGGCATTTTCTAGTCATAGTTTGATGGTATAGCTTACCTTAATCTTACATACTTTTTTGGGATAAAGAGAAATAAGTTAAAATCTCTCTTTTTTTCTTTATTGGAGGATAATTGCTTTATAATATTGTGTTGATTTCTGCCATACATCAACATGAACCAGTCACAGGTATCAAGCACCATATGAATAACAATTTTAAAATTTGAGAGGTCTTATCACTAAGCTGGGCTTCCCTGGTGGCTCAGAGGTTAAAGCGTCTGCTTGCAATGCAGGAGACCTGGGTTTGATCCCTGGGCCGGGAAGATCCCTTGGAGAAGGAAATGGCAACCCACTCCAGTGTTCTTGCCTGCAGAATCCCATGGATGGAGGGGCCTGGTGGGCTACAGTCCACGGGGTCGCAAACAGTCAGACACGACTGAGCGACTTCACTTCACTTCATCACTAAGCTAGTGTTTTCTAAAGCACACTTCAGAATTTCAAAACTGCAGAAAGATTGGGAGTTATTTAAAAGTTTCTAAAAAGCAGCAAAAGTCATTCTAGAGTCTTATAGACTGTACTGAATTGGGAGATTCTAGAGGGTAAATCTCAGTTTGCTGTAATCTCATTAGGATAAAGGAAAAGAGAGAGAGAGAGAAAAAAAAAGGCTTTCAATCAAATCTCAAGGAGGGCAGACCCAAGAAACAAAGCAAAGATAGAATGAGTTAGTAAAACTACAACCAAGTTCTCCAACAAATCCTTCATGATGTCATTGAGGTTTTAGCCCTTTCCTATCTGTCTAGCATAGGGAAGAAGAACATCCTCAGATGGAGTAACAACATATTGAACTTCTGTGTTTCCTTTATGCATAATCTCTGGCATGTAATAAAAATATTATATACTAGATCCAAGAAGAGGAAGAGACTTAAGCAAAAAAAAATAAAGAAAAAATTGTCAGAAGACATTAAACAGAATACATAGATAATAGAATTTGCAAGCAAACACTTTAAATATTCAACTATTGTTTAAGAAAATACAGAGTAAATACAAAAACATAAGTAAAGAGAAAGAAATTTCAACAGAATATTGAAATATATGAACATAAAAACTTTCCATAATTGAAAAATAAGATTCTGGAATTTAGAACTAAATGGATGGCTTGAATAGCAGACTGCAAGTAGAAAAACAAAAATTTTGTAAACTGAAAGAGAAGTCAATAAGAAATGCAAAATATTATGCAGAGAAAGAAAAAAAGTATGAAAAAGAAAAAACAGAGCATGTAAGTCATGTTTCAAAAAAAGGTTTAAAAATTTTAATATACCTGTAATGAGAATCATGGAAGAAGAAGAGAAAGAGAATGGGGCAAAATATTTGCAGAGATAATAGCAAAGGATTTCAAATCTCCTGGAAGATGCCCATTTAGAGATTTGTGAAGATTAGCAAAATCTAAGCATAAATACCAAGAAAATGACAGAAAAATATTAAAAAAAAAAAGTCTTAAAAACAACTAGAGAAATACTACATTATCTTAATAGGTGCAACAAGACAGAGAGATGACTAATCGACATAAATTATGAAAAGTAAAACAATGGAATGACATTTTACAGCTCACCAGGAAATAATGCTAACCTAGACACCCATCAAGATATTTTTGTGAAAGAGAAGGTGAACAGAGGCAATTTCTGACAAATAGATAATTTACCACCATCAGTGTTTTACTAAAAAGAAAGACTAATTTCTTCAAAAAGGCAAAGGTCCTAAACAGAAACATAAAATTGGGGAAGAAAATAAGGATTTTTTAAAAAGTAAAAATGTGTTTAAATATAATTAGAGATTATACAAAATGATAACTGTAACGCTTTACGTGATTTTAATTTTAAATAAAATTAAAATGCATTGCCACAATATGGTATGTTTGGAATTTGAGGAATATAATGCTTTTATATTCTAGCAGTATTTTATAGATAAAGAAACCCTTTTGATAGTGAAAATAAATACAAAATGTTGTTACCGACAGTAACCACTAAGAGAATAATAAAATAATTAGAATGATATAGTTAAAGAAAAAATCAGAAAACAAATGTTGGTGAATCAAGAAAAAGGTGAGCAATCCCAAAGTGAAAATTAAATGAGTCACAAAATGACTAATATGATTGTGGATACATATATAAATAACAATTTAAATATAAATAGGCTAATTAAGTAAAATTCTTGGATTTTTAAATCTACTTAAAAATATGAACATACATTTAATTTGCTTGGGGTGAGAGGAAGTTTGAAAGTGAAAGGATAAAGAGCATACATATATTAACCAAAGGAAACTTTGTATAGTTCTATATCAGTTGAGCAGCTATATGACGACCTATAAGACCTCCTAGTGCTAACACCAAAAATAAATGTTCTTTTCATGATAGGGGAAGAGATGCAAAAGTAGGAAGTCAAGATATCCCTGGAATAACAGGCAGGTTTGGCCTTAGAGTACAAAAGGAAGCAGTTCAAAGGCTAACAGTGTTGCCAAGAGAATGCACTGGTCATAACAACACACTCTTCCAACAACACAAGAGACAACTCGACACATGGACATCAACAGATAGTCAATACCAAAATCAGATTGATTACATACTTTGCAGTGGAAGATGGAGAAGCTCGATACAATTAGCAAAAATAAGACAGAGTTGATGGCGGCTCAGATCATGAACTCCTTATTGCAAAAGTCAGACTTAAACTGAAGAACATAGGGAAAACACTAGACCATTCAGGTATGACCTAAATCAAATCCCTTATGATTATACAGTGGAAGTGACAAATAGATTCAAGGGATTAGATCTGATAGAGTGCTTGAAGAACTATGGATGGAGGTTCATAACATTGTACAGGAGGCAGTGATCAAAACCATACCCAAGAAAAAAAATTCAAAAAGGCAAAATGGTTGTCTGAGGAGCCCTTACAAATATCTGAGGAAAGAAGAGACGCAAAAGGCAAAGGAGAAAAGGAAAGATACACACATCTGAATGCAGAGTTCCAAAGACTAGCAAGGAGAGATAAGAAAGCCTTCCTCAGTGATCAATGCAAAAAAATAGAGGAAAACAATAGAATGGGAAAGATTAGAGATCTCTTCTAGAAAATTAGAGATACCAAGAGAACATTTCATGCAAATATGGGCAGAATAAAAGGCATAAATGGTATGGACCTAACAGAAGCAGAAGATTTTAAGAAGAGTTGGCAAAAATACAAGCACTACATAAAAAAGATCTTAATGACCATGATGGTGTGATCACTTACCTAGAGCCAGACATCCTGAAGTGCAAAGTCAAGCGGGTCTTAGGAAACATTACTGTGAACATAGCTAGTGGACATGATGGAATTCCAGCTGAGCTATTTAAAATCTTAAAAGATGATGCTGTGAAAGTGCTGCACTCAATATGCCAGCAAATTTGGAAAACTCAGCAGTGGCCCCAGGACTGGAAAAGGTCAGGTTTCATTCCAATCCCAAAGAAAGGCAATGCTAAGGAATGTTAAAACTACTGCACAATTGCCCTCATCTCACATGCTAGCAAAGTAATGCTCAAAATTCTCCAAGTTAGGCATCAACAATTCGTGAACCAAGAACTTCCAGATGTTCAAACTGGATTTAGAAAAGGCACAGGAACCAGAGATCAAATTGCCAATATCCATTGGATCATAGGAAAAGCAAGAGAGTTCCAGAAAAACTTCTGTTTCATTGACTACACTAAAGCCTTTGACTGTGTGGATAACAACAAACTCTGGAAAATTCTTAAAAGAGATGGAATATCAGACCACCTTACCTGTCTCTTGAGAAATCAGTATGTAGGTCAAGAAGCAACAGTTAGAACTGGACATGGAACAATGAACAGGTTCCGATTTGGGAAAGGAGTACGTCAAGGCTGCATATTATTGCCCTGCTTATTTAACTTATATGCAGAGTACATAATTCAAAATACCAGGCTGGATGAAGCACAAGCTGGAATCAAGATTGCTGGGGAAAATATCAATAACCTAAGATACACAGGTGACACTACTGTCATGGCAGAAAGAGAAAATGAACTAAGGAGCCTTGATGAAAATGAAAAAGGAGAGTGAAAAAGCTGGCTTAAAACAACATTCAGAAAACACAGATCATGACATCCAGTCCTATCACTTCATGGCAAATAGATTGGAAAACAATGGACACAGTGACAAACTTTATTTTCTTGGGCTCCAAAATCACTGCTGACAGTAACTACAGCCATAAAATTAAAAGACACTTGCTCCTTGGAAGAAGAGCTATGACCAACCCATACAGTTTATTAAAAACCAAAAACACTACTTTGCTAACAAACTCCACATACTCAAAGCTATGTTTTTTCCTGCAGTCATGTATGGATATGAGAGTTGGACTATAAAGAAAGCTGAGCACTGAAGAATTGATGCTTTTGAAGCGTAATGTTGGAGAAGACTTCTGAGGCTCTTGGACTGCAAGGAGATCAACCCTGTCAACTGTAAAGGAAATCAACCCTGAATATTCATTCGAAGGACTAATACTGAAGCTCCAATACTTTGGCCACCTGATGTGAAAACTGATTCATTAGAAAAGCCCCTGATGCTGGAAAAGATTGAAGGCAGGAGGAGAAAGGGACGACAGAGGATGAGACAGTCGGATGGCATCACTGACTCAATGGACATGAATTTGAGTGAGCTCCAAGAGTTGGTGATGGACAGGGAAGCCTGGTGTGCTGCAGTCCATGGGATCGTAAAGAATCAGATATGACTGAGTGACTGAACTGAACTAATAACAGAAATCAAATTGATTACATCTTTTGTGGCCAAAGATGGAGAAGCTGTATATAGTCAGCAAAAACAAGACCTGGAGCTGATTGTGACTCAGATTATTAGCTTCTGTTAGCAAAATTCATACTTAAACTAAAGTGAACAGGCACAACCACTAGGCCAGCCAACGAAAAAAAGAAAAGAAAGTGAAGTCACTCAGTCATGTCCGACACTTTGTGACCCCATGGACCCCATGGAGCCTACCAGGCTCCCCCATCTATCCATGGGGTTTTCCAGGCAAGAGTACTAGAGTGGTTGGGGTTGCCATTTCCTTCTCCAAGGGATCTACTGACCCAGGGATCGAACCTGGTCTCCTGCATTGTAGAAAGCCGCTTTTACCATCTGAACCACCAGGGAAGTCAGGCATGACTTAAATCAAATCCTCTATGAATATGCAGTGAAGGCGACCAATAGGTTAAGAGGATTAGATCTAGTAAAGAGTGTCCCTCAAGAACTATGGACGGAAGTCTGTAATATAGTACAGGAGGCAAAAGCAAAATCATCCCAAAGAAAAAGAAAAGCAAGAAGGCAAAGTGGTTACCTGAGGAGACTACAAACAGATGAGGAAGGAAGAGAATTGAAAAGTAAGAGAGAAAGGGAAAGGTATATAGAACTCATACAGAGTTCCAAAGCATAGAAAGGAGAGACGAGAAGGACTTCTTCAATGAACAGTGCATAAAACTAGAAGAAAACAACAGAAGGGGAAAGACTAGAGATCACTTCAGGAAAACTGGAGATATCAAAGGAACATTCCCTCCCCAAAATGGACTTGATAAAGGGCAGAAACAGTAGAAGCTAATAGATGCTGAAGGGATCAAGAAGAGATGGAAAGAATACACAGAAGAACTGTAAAAAAAAAAAAGAACTCAATGAACTGGCTAACTATGATGGTGTGGTCAGGGACCCAGAGCCAGACTTTCTGGAGTGTGAAGTCAACTGGGCCTTAGGAAGCACTGCTATCAATAAAGCTAGTGGATGCAATGGAATTCCAATAGAGCTATTTAAAACCCTAAAGGAAGATGCCAGCAAAGTGTTGAACTCAATATATCAGCAAATCTGGAAGACCCAACAGTGGCCACAGGACCAGAAAAGGTCAATCCTCATCCCAATTCCCAAGAAGGATAGTACTAAAGAAGGTTCTAAATATCAGACAATTGTACTCATCTCTCTTGCTAGTAAAGTTATGCTTAAAATCTTGCATGTTAGGCTTCAGCATTACATGAACCAAGAGCTTCCAGATGTCCAAACTGGGTTTAAAAAAGGTACAGGAACCAGCGATCAACTTGCCAACATTCACTGGATCATGGAGATAGCAAGGGAATTCCAGAAAGATACATCTACCTCTGTTTCATCAACTATGCTAAAGCCTTTGATCTTAACAAACTATGGAAAGCTCTTAAAGAGATGGGAATACCAGACATCTTACCTGTCTCCTAAGAAACCTGTAAATGGATCAAGAAGGAACAGTTAGAACCCTGTATGGAGCAATTGATTGGTTCAGGATTGAGAAAGGAATACTACAGGGCTGTCTGTTGTCACCCTATTTGTTTAACATTATGCCAAGCACATCATGAGAAATGCTATGCTGAATGAGTTACAAGCTGGAATCAAGACACATGGGAGAAACATCAACAACCTCAGATATGCGGATGATACCACTCTAATGGCAGAAAACAAAGAGGAACTAAAGACCCTCTTGATGAGGGTGAAGGAGGAAAGTGAAAGAGCTGGCTTAAAACTAAATATTAACAAAACTAAGATCATGGCACCCAGCCCCATTGATTCATGGCAAACAGAAAGAGAAAATGTGGAAATAGTGACAGATTTTCTCTTCTTGGGCTCTAAAATCACTGTGGTTAGTGACTGCAGCCATGAAATCAGAAGACAATTACTTCTCAGCAAGAAAGCGATGACAAACCTAGACAGTGTGTTGAAAAGCAGAGACATTACTCTGCCAATAAATGACTATATGGACATATAGTCAAGGCCATGGTCTTCCCAGTGGTCATGTATGGTTGTGTAAGCTGGACTTTTAAGAAGGCAGAGCACCAAAGAATTGATGCCTTGGAACTCTGGTGCTGGAGAAGACTCCTGAAAGTCCCTTGGACAGTAAGAGATCAAACCAGCCAATCTTAAGGGAAATCACCCTGGAATACTCATTGGAAGGACTGATGCTGACCCTCCAGTATTTTGGCTACCTGATGCAAACAGTGGACTCGTTGGAAAAGTCCCTGATGCTGGGAAAGATTGAGGGCAGAAGGAAAAGAGGGTGTCAGAGGATGAGATGGCTGGATGGCATCATCAATGCAATAGACATGAACTTGGGCAAATTTCAGGAATTGGTGAGGTTACAGGGAGGCCTGGCGTGCTGCAGTCCATGGGGTTGCAGAGTGAGACAGGACTAGGTGACTGAACAACAATGATACTAATATCAGACAAATACACCAAAGTCAAAAAATTCATTGAAATAAAAAGGATGATTTCATCTCAAAGGGGTCAATCCAATTTTTAAGATATTAAATATATATGTACCCAAAAACATTTAGTCAAAATATATAGAACAAAAATTCAGACAACTAAAATGGAGAATAAATGAATCTACAATAATGGAAGAGTTTAACACTCCACTTTCAGATAAAGAAAATTCCCAGAATATGCAGCCAATACACCAGATGTAGACACATAATTTATTTGATTATTCATTTACTTATTGACTTATTATTTACTTATTATTACTTATTATTTACTTATTGACTTACAATTTGATTATTGTAAGTCAAATCTTACATTCAGTTGCAAAATATCTAAAAATTT
This sequence comes from Cervus canadensis, assembly GCF_019320065.1. Classification (NCBI taxonomy): domain Eukaryota; kingdom Metazoa; phylum Chordata; class Mammalia; order Artiodactyla; family Cervidae; genus Cervus; species Cervus canadensis. The sequence continues at coordinate 27,377,882 of NC_057400.1, forward strand.
ACCTCAAATTTAGGGAATAAAGCATATGTAATAAAGAGGCTGACTCCGTAAGTTTAGGTTTGTGTGCTTCCTATTTCAAGCCCCACTACCCATCCTCCACTTTCTGCCTCCCATTTAGACAAGCTGATAAGAAAGTCCCCATGCTCTCTCCTTTGGCTCTGATGAGGAGTTCAAACTATGTAAGATCTAGTCTGTGTGAGAGAGTCCTCATTCCAGCCATACCCACCAACAAACATAAAGCTTTAAACCAGTCACTTTCCCCAACTGTCTCTCAAGCCATTTCAGACCTCCATGGGAGTCTTCTTTACTTTCCCTAGAAAGCATCATTATATCAGTTATACACCTTTTCATAACCTCTTGGAATGTGTGTGACATCATCAGTCTCAGCATCCAAACCAAATACTGAGTGGTGTGTCCATCTGCTTCTATGGGGTGCTATTTCCACTTCTATTAAATATCATACTGGAGGTTTCAGCTAGTGGACAAATACATAGATACACACACACATGAAAAAGGGGAAAAAAAAAAAGAAAGACTATAACAATTGGAAGGGAAGAAATAAAAACGTCCAGCTTAGGAATGAAATGATTCTGTACCTAGGACATTTAAAAAAAAAATCTTACAGAAAAACCTATAGAATAAATCTGTGAATCTCACAGTTTTGCTATATACATGATTAATAAAAAAAAAATTGTACCTCTATACACCAACAAGCAAATTAAAACTAAAATTCTTTAAAATAACAACTACATTAGAACCAAAACCATTGCAACCTACCAAAAGTTGTGTTCTATCCCTCTACACTAAAGATAAAAAAACATTATTGAGATACAATTTTTAAAGAAAAATTGTAAAAACAAAGCCCCATATAATGAGTATAGATTGGAATAGAAGACCCAATGTGTAAAAATGTCCTTTTGTGTCAGATTAATCTATGATTTCAACCCAATTTTTCTCAAAATATAATTGAGCATTTTCATGGAAATTAAAACTGACCCATAAATCCATATGAAAATACAAAAGGCCAAGAATAGAAAGGCAATGTTATAGAAGATGAATAAAGCTAGAGATTTTTCACTACCACTATCAAGCATTAATGAAAACTTTAGTAACTAATATTAATTAATATAGCAGGGTTTTAGCAAAAGGATCTGGAAAAAAAAAAAAAAAAAAACAGCTAGTGGAATAGAATGAGAAAGCCAGAAACAGATGAATATATATCTAGTCACTTGATTTATGACAAAGGTGGCATGCAATCTAGTGGAGATAAGATGGTATTTTCTCAGTAAATGGAACTAAGTTAATTATTTATCCATATGGGAAAAAATGAATTTAGTCCCTTTCTTACAGCAAATACACAAAGATATTCCATATAGATTGTATTGAATAGTTCTTAATGGGAATATAAAGCAATTAGATTTTAATCAAAAACACAGAACATCTTCATGACTTTGGGATAAACAGAGAATTTTTAGCTGAACTCCAAAATGCTAACCATAAAATATTAATTGAAATATATTTAAGAATTTATGTTAACCAAAAGCATTAAAGAGTGAAATACAATACATGGATTTGAAGAATGTATCTGCAAAATGTATATCTTACTAGAGATGTGTTAAATCATGTACAAAAGATATAAAAGACTAAAAATTTATAAGAAAAATAAAGCTCATCTTTTTAGAAAAACAGGCTAATGGCTTCCACACTTAATGAAAGAAATATTTCCATATCTAGCAAAAGTAAGAAAAAGTATTTAATTTCATTACTGTTGAAATGCTAAATAAAACTGTTTAATGTATCACTATCTCCCCACCAGGATGACTGAAATTAAAAAGAAAGAAAATGCTGTGTGTTACCAGAAATGTGGACCAACTGAAAATTCTGATAATGCTGTTGGAAACACATTAGTAGAGGTTGCATAACAGTGGCATCATCTACCTTAGCTAACCAAACGTCCTGTGTGATTTAGTTTATCAGTCCACTTGTGCTGCCACCATGAAATAGTCTGGGTGGCCTGAAACAATAGAAACTGTCTTCCTCACAGTTCTGGAGACTAACAGCCCAAGGTCAAGTTGCTCATAGGTGTCTGGTGAAAGCTTTCCCCCTGGACTGCAGAGACATGCCTTCTGGCTTTGTGCTCACATGGCCTTTCTTTGCCATGTGCATGTGGAGACAGAGAAAGGTGTGAAGGAATAGCATTCTCTGGCGACTCATATAAGGATATTAATCCTTTTGGATCAAGGCCTCACCTTATGACCTCAATTAACCTTAATAACTTTCTGAGAGGCTCCATCTGCAAATACAGTCTCACTGGGGGTGGGGCTAGGGCTTCACCATATAAATTTGAGGGGGAGATACCCAGGTGGCACAAGTGGAAAAGAATCCCCCTGCCTAAGCAGGAGATGCAAGAGACACAGGTTTGATCCCTGGGTCTGGAAGATCTCCTGGAGAAGGAAATGGCAACTCACTCTGGTATTTCTTGCCTAGAAAACTCCACGGACAGAGGAGCCTGGAGGGCTATAGTCCATGGGGGTCGCAAAGAGTCAGACACAACTGAGTATGCACACACCACACCATACAAACTTTTAGCCTCTAACATTCTGCCCCCCAAATTCTTATCTTTTTCATATATGAGTTATATTAATTTTGTAACAATTGCTCTGAAATTCTTGACTCATTGCAGCATCAACTCTAAAGTCTTACCTAAGGTGACATCATGGGCTAGACTTGAGGTCCGATTCATCTTGAGGCAAAATCCCACTGTACTTGTGACTTTGTCAAACCAGGCAAAGTATGTACTTCCAAAATGCAATAATGCAAAAGGCATGGAGAGTCTCATTCTAAAAGGGAGAAGTTGTGAGGAAAATGGACCCTAAGTATCAGTATTTCTAAAACCTAGCAAGACAATTCCATCAGATCTTAAGGCTCCATATAATCCCCTTTGGTTGGATGCCCCCACCTTCCATGCCCCACCTCAACAGGAAGATGGGGGTCAAGCCCACATGGCTCTATGGATAAGATATCACTCATGTGATAAGATTATGTTATATAACACAGATGAAGAAAATTTCCAGTGAAGTAAGTCCTCTCATCAGTTTACTTCAAGTTAATAAAAAGTTAAAATATTAAGTCTGAAAGCAAAAGTTGCTCAGTCATGTCCGACTCTTTGTGACCCCATGGACTATACAGTCCATGGAATTCTCCAGGCCAGAATACTGGAGTGGGTAGCCTTTCCCTTCTCCAGGGAATCTTCCCAACCCAGGGATTGAATGCAGGTCTCCAGTCTGAGAAAGATCCAATAGATGAACGCTTGTAAAGATCAAAATTGTCAGAGTCAGGAAGAAGTCAGAGAGAGTTCACATGTCGGATGTGCTCTCCTGTTGGCCTTAATAAAGAAAACATTCACATTTTGATGAGAGTCACATGCCAGAGAACAGTGAGCACCTGCTCAGAGCTGAGAGCTTCAGCCCTGTAACTGCAACAATGGAATCTTGGCAGCAAGATTGGGCTTGAGCTTGGAAGAGGACTCCAAGCCTCAGAGGAGATCACAGCCTTAAATGACACCAAAATTGCATCCTGGTGAAAACCTGAGCAAAGGACCCAGTTCACCAACAGCCAGAATCCTGACCATGGAAATTGTGTTCTAACTCAGCGGATTGTAACTTGTATTCCTTTAGGCCCCTAAAGGTGTAATAATTTGGGGCACAGCAATAGCAAACAAATTCAAATGACTTCCCACATATCTTATTAATAAAGAAACGAAATCTGTTATGAGATGCAGGCATATTTTCTCAAATCTCAACACTGTATGTGCAAATATATATGTATATATAAATAAATTCATGAAAACAGACTTGCAACACATAGATTTTAAAATGCATTTTTTATTCCATTAAGAGTGAGTAGGTGGACTTGGCTTGTAAGTGTTGACATGGCTTTCCACCATGCCTAACATAATACCTTAACTTAAATAGTACAATTAACATTCATTCAAATATCAGGATTCAGAAGAAAGTCATTGCTTATTCTAATGGACTAAAAAACAACAACAACAAAAAATAGTGATGACTGTGCACATTTTATCAGCACTTCATGACCCAAGGAGATTCCCTAAAACATTGCAACAACACTCAAAAGAGAAAACTTTACTCTTGTTAACAATTTGTTCTCTAGTTTTTATTAATGCATCTTTCTAGAAGTAATTCATGATATCAAATTTGTAGTGATTAACTATTCCTTAATGCAATTTCAAACAAGATTAAGTGAATGGAAAGATTCTTCTGAAATGAATCTGGTAGCTGCTATTATTAAAGTCACCTAAAAATTCACACTTCCAGTAAGTAAAATCTTGTCACACAATGTTCAGAGGGTTTTTTAAAGAAATAGGAAACAAGGTTTGTATTCTTGTGGTACAAACTATAAGGATGGCAGATTAGAATATTAGCCTGTCAAAATTATGTATATTTTATACATAAATTATTTTATACACAAATTATCAATTCATGATACAAACCCCAAAAAGTAAAGTTTGACAAAATACTCCTGTTTGTAGAAACTATAAAAAGTAAGTTGAAGCCATATATAGATCAGAATTCTTTAAAAGAAAGAGAAACACCAGTAAGAAGCTTGAAGCTTAATTTTAAAACTTTCCCTAGCACATATCAGATGGATAACCTAAAGCTAAACAATGTCCTTTTCTACTTTTAGACCTTAATTCTGAAATGTGAGCTCATCAGAAGTACTTATCTGTTTCTAATAAGAGAAACCTTTTTTACCCTCTAAGTGTTGTTAAGAGTTGGACTAAGAGCTGGACTGTGAAAAAAGCTGAGCGCCGAAAAATTAAAGCTTTTGAACTGTGGTGTTGGAGAAGACTCTTGAGAGTCCCTTGGACTACAAGGAGATCCAACCAGTCCATCCTAAAGGAGATCAGTCCTGGGTGTTCACTGGAAGGACTGATGCTGAAGCTGAAATTCCAATACTTTGGTCACCTCATGTGAAGAGTTCTCTCAATGGAAAAGACCCTGATGCTGGGAGGGATTGGGGGCAGGAGGAGAAAGGGACGACAGAGGATGAGATGGCTGGATGGCATCACCGACTCTATGGACATGAGTTTGAGTAGACTCCGGGGGTTTGTGATGGACAGGGAGGCCTGGCGTGCTGCGATTCATGGGGTTGCAAACAGTCAGACACGACTGAGCGACTGAACTGAACTGAAGTGTTGTTATCCTGGGGAAGAGCCTCATGAGCCTCTGTGTAGTGTGTGAACCTGTAGCACCTTGGGCACTTGGTAGGTGCAGGCTCCCAGGCTCTGCCTCAGGCAGACTCCTGAATCAAAATCTGAATTTCTACAAAATCCGTAGTAGCTTTGCACACATTGGAGTAGAAGCTCGCATTCCTGGTTGTACATTAGAACCACCAGGAATCTAAACCACAAAACCAAACAAACTAAAACCAAAATATAAACAAACAACAGGAGACAGAAAACAACAAAACACTTAACTAATGATCAAGTCATTTGTTAATGAATGTTAATTAAACTACACATTCACTTATCTAGCATTGGATTCTGGCCATCTAGATATTTTAAATTTCTGCCAGATGATTCTAATGGTGAGAAGAGTTGTGAATCAATGTTCACAACCCACTAGGTAGAGAACCCAGCTATGTTCATGCACATCTCCCTCTAGATGATAGATTTCTGCATCTGAGTCACAGTTGAAGATTGAGGCCTTCTTACTTTATGGACAGCACAGATACCAACTACCTGTTTGAACTTCAAATAGTAAGTTCCCTGGGGCTCACCTTTGACCTCATTTTTTTTTTTTGTCTATCCAAAAATAAGTTATCACACATCCTTGCAATTAACTGCTATTCTGGAACATAATTATATACTTCCAGTCACAGCCTACACCACGGACTTTTTCTCACTGTCTATAAAGGAAAAGGGAGAAGGCAATGGCACCCCACTCCAGTACTCTTGCCTGGAAAATCCCATGGATGGAGGAGCCCGGTAGGCTGCAGTCCATTTGGTCACCCTGGACTTGGGTGACATGGGGTCATGACTGAGCGACTTCACTTTCACACATTAGAGAAGGAAATGGCAACCCACTCCAGTGTTCTTGCCTGGAGAATCCCACGGACGGGGGAGCCTGGTGGGCTGCCGTCTATGGGGTCGCACAAAGTCGGACACAACTGAAGCGACTTAGCAGCAGCAGTATAAAGGAAAAGAAGAAGTTACCCCAGGATTTGGCCCTGTCTAGACCAAATCTCCTGCCTCTCCTTCAGCACCTAGCTCAGATATTTATTCCTTGTGCTAGAAGATGGTTTTGTACTTTTCCTGTTCTGTTTTTGTTTTCTTTTACTATCTTATTAAATTGCTCAGTATAGGTTATTTATCAATCATATTGTTTCTTACTATACATCCCTTAATTAATCTCTTCAGCAAAAGTGCCATTGCTATTCTTAGTTTGGAATTCAATGCCTGATCATGAAAATCAATCATTCTTCCCTAATCATCAATGAATAAAACACTTTATAATATTTTAAAAAACAGTTTCTCCAGTGAATCCCGTTATTCTAGTCTTCTGCAAGTGTTTATTCCTTACCTGCAAGAAAAAGAAACACATTCTATACACTCCAAAAGTAGAATGTTTTGTTTCTATTTCAGAATATTTTGGCCAAACATGTGATCAGAGGGCCTGCCCTAAGATTCTGGATGACTGCATTGTAGTGCCATATATTGGTCCGTCCATATTTGGGGAACAATAACAGGAAGACCTCTCCATTTCCCTAAGTCAAATGTTAGGGCTGACTTAAACTGAAGATAAATGAACCTACGTAAGTAATGAGAAGGTGTCTTTTACTTACAAGAGGCTGCAAAGACAGGCACTGATGATGGAGTCAGCATGATAAATAAATCATCCTCCCTACCTTTTAGAAGCACCTAATTCAGGAAGTAAGGCCCATTAAAAAAAACTCAGTAACTGAAGATAACTTAGGACAGCAAAACTATATTGTATGGAAAGTAAACACAAACTTTGGCAAACATCTCTACCAAAATAAACAGTTTAGATTAGGAACTAAACAACAAATCCCACTAATGAACTTTTCCCTACAAAACTCAAAAGCCTTGTGGTTTATGGTGCATTAGCATAAAACTGAGAATATTTACATGGTAATCAAAATTTTAACATTGGTATTTGTGAACCTATTATAGTTTAAAAGAGAGGTTCTGGTTCAGATTACCTGGATTTGATAAATCCACCACTTATTAGCTGTGTATCCACAGTTAAACTTCTTAACTTATCTGCGCCTATATTTCCTCATCTGTAAAATATATATATCTATAAAAGAGCCACTTCTTGGTATTGTTTTAAAGTTAAATAAATGAACATACTTAAAGAGCTTAGAATTATACATGGCATAAAACAAGGGCTATAAAAATATTTGATATTTATCATTGTAATTATTTAGTAGAAATAATGAGTACCAACATTACTATAGAATTCTTCTTACAACCCCCCTTTTTGGTAATCTCTTAAGAATTATTTTCTTATTAACAATAAAAACTACTAACACTCTTAAATAATATTAAAATACTGTTTCTCTAAGCAAATAATATCACAATGAAATGATATTATTTACATTAAATTTGAATTTCTGTAAAAATTTCATAAATATACTTGCTGAATAGTCCAGCACAGGACTGGTATCACAATGTACAGAAACCTGAGATGGAAGTGTGATTGAATTAAGACTGCCCAGAAACATAAATATATGAACATAAAACCAATATAAATAGGAAAATGCTTTAGAAAGTTTGAGGGTTTATTATTTCAAAGGCTCAGGCTCAACAATACAGAAGATCAGACTGGTGGTAGTATTTTTGGCATAATAGAATAAAGGGAAAAAATTCTCATAATTTATCCATGCAGATCTTGCCCTTTCTGACACCTTAAAAGCCTCTGACAATTTTTCCTAATGTGCATTCTTGTGTAATGTTGCAATAGTACAATCTGAATCTTAGATTTGATGACCAATATTTTATCCAGGTTTTCTTTGTGTCAAGTTCAGTATGGTAGATGAGCTAACCTCATTATGAGCTACATTATCAAAAGGTGAAAATAAAAGGCTGCTTTGCAAAATCCATGAGCTTTTGAAATGCCAAAAGATGAATTGTGTGGATAACTCATAAAGCAAGGGTATCTTAACATTAGCTGAGACTGTTTTGGAGAAAACAGATGATAGTGAAAGAATCCATCCCCTGGTCAAGAAAATGGTTGTGTTTTACAATAATAGGTGTGTTCATTAATACTGATGGCAGTGAGTGTTGTATAAAAGTTGGAAGAATGAAAGCTTTGCTTTGGGACTACACTTAAACATTCTCCCATGTGTCTTATATTATGGAATTAAGAAACTATTGGCTATATCTTGAGTTTACTTCTTTTTTATTACTTGGCCTTATCATGCATCCAAACTATTGCTGGTAATACCTAGCCGTTTTCCTTAATATCTCAGTGGCAAATGCCTTTGTTATCCTTTTACACCCTTGTCAAACAAAAGTGGGAAAGGAAAAAAAAAAAAGAGAGTTTAAAATATTCACACAACACTCAGCTTTTCCAAGGTGATCCCTTTGAAGCTCAGCACCTTTAAAGTAACCAAAATCTACTGCTTAACTCCAGTTACCTATTGGCTAGGTGCCAGATGTGGCCCTACTTTGCTTCTCATGTCTACGTTACAGGATTGAGGCTGCGGAAGCAACTGCACCCTGAGACATACTGCTCCTATGGCAGAAGGAAAAGAGAGAATCTGATTCACTTAAAGGCTCCACTCAGATATGGAGTCAGCATTTCAGCCTTTATCCCATTGACCAGATTAAATCAGATGGCTGTGTCTCATATCAGTGGGTGAAAGACAGAAATGCCACCCAAGGACATTCACCTTCACTCATATGGCAATAGGAAGATATCACAATCACTTATGATGGGAAGCCAATAATTGGGAACAATAATACAACCTATTATTTCAGTTCAGTCACTCAGTCAGGTCCGACTCTTTGCGACCCCATGAGCTGCAGCACGCCAAGCCTCCCTGTCCATCACCAACTCCCGGAGTCCACCCAAACCTATGTCCATCGAGTCGATGATGCCATCCAACCATCTCATCCTCTGTCGTCCCCTTCTCCTCCTGCCCTCAATCTTTCCCAGCATCAGGGTCTTTTCCAATGAGTCAGCTCTTTGCATCAGGTGGCCAAAGTATTGGAGTTTCAGTTTCAATATCAGTCCCTCCAGTGAACACTCAGGACTGATCTCCTTTAGAATGGACTGGTTGGATCTCCTTGCAGTCCAAGGGACTCTCAAGAATCTTCTGCAACACCACAGTTCAAAAGCATCAATTCTTCGGCGCTCAGCTTTCTTTATAGTCCAACTCTCACATCCATACATGACCACTGGAAAAACCATAGCCTGACCTATTATATCTCACCCTTTTAATTATAAAACATTCACTCCTTTCTATCTCCACATAAAATAAACACATTCTACCCCAAAGAAGACATCTCAAAAAATCTCAACCAACCATGAAATTAGACTCCAGTCTAGGGTCCATGTTTATCTCTACATTATAAGTGCAACTTCTCTTAAATTAGAGCTGTGTGAACCACAAAGACAAGTTATTTCCTCCATTCACACCAGCAATTTAGTAGCAGAACAGGAATGTGTTAATCTCAATAAACATTGTGCTAGAAAAGGAGAATGGAAAGCATAAAATAACTGGTATATAAGAAGCCTGAAATTATTTCAGAAACATTTTGAGTGGTCACCTACTCTGGGGGTAGGAAACCTTCCAGGATCAGCCCTCAGTTCTCCTGCATGATGATATCACCAGGTTCTCTTGGTTACAGTTCCCTCAAAAAGGTGGAAAGAGATCCTTTCTTTTTCAACCTCCTTTGACACATCTAAAGTGAAAAGTGAAAGTGAAGTCGCTCAGTCATGTCCGACTCTTTGCGACCCCATGGACTGTAGCCCACCAGGCTCCTCAGTCCATGGAATTTTCCAGGCAAGAGTACTGGAGTGGGTTGCCATTTCCTTCTCCAGGGCATCTTCCCAACCCAGGGATCGAACCTGGGTCTCTCGCACTGCAGGCAGACGCTTTACCATTGAAGAAAGTATTAAATTGCATACCCTCTCCAGAGGCTAACTAGCATTAACAGGTGTATCTTGCCCATAGAAGGTTGGGAGATCAAGCTTTCTTTAATTCTCACATTTTTGTTTTGGTATGTTTTGCTATATTCTGGATTATGGTCCAGTCAAGGAGTTCTTTCAGCCTCTAGAATCTTTATCTATATGATCCTAATAAACTCCATGTTCCACTAAAGATGTGCATGATTCCTTATGAAAAGCACCTTTTTCTCCCTAGACTACTGTCAATACCTTGAGACTATCAAGCTTCAGCAGAGAACCTGTTGATTTGCTGTTTTTTTGTCTTTTCTGTAAACCACTTTGTCCAAAGGGATAGATTTTATGAAGGCCAATTTAATCCCTTTATGGAATTGGATCATAAAGAAGACCAAGTGCCAAAGAATTGATACTTTTGAATTGTGGTGCTGGAGAAGACTCTTGAGAGTCCCTTGGACAGCAAGGAGATCAAACCAGTCAATCCTAAAGAAAATCAACACTGAATATTCATTGGAAGGACTGATGCTGAAGCTCCAATACTTTGGCCACCTGATGCGAAGAGCCAACACTTTGGAAAAGACCCTGATGCTGGGAAAGATTGAGGGCAGGAGGAGAAGGGGGCAACAGAGGATGAGATGGTTGGGTGGCATCACTGACTCAATGGACATGAGTTTGAACAAACTTTGGGAGACTGTGGAGGACAGGGATACCTGGCATGCTGCAGTTCATGGAATAGCAAAGAGTTGGACAGGACTTAATGACTGAATAACAATGTGGAGTTTAACTACAGCAAGTCACTAACTTTCTTAATCTGATCTTTGCCCTAGACCAAACCTGTTTGTTATTCAAAGCATTTCTCAATTTTATATTTACTGGTTGAAGAAAATAAAACTGTAGCATCTTTAGAACCTGCAAATCTCTTTCATTATCTTTATATCTTAGTTTTCTAAGCTCATGTCTTTCTTTTAATAGCTTTTTTTAATGCTGCTAAAAGCAACCAAGTCACTTCGTCATACTTTGTTTTTCAACCTCTTCATCTAAAATTGCAAGTTAATTGTTATGATTATTGGGAGTAAAGATAGGGATAAGGGATAGTTAGGGAGTTTGGGATGGACATGTACACATTGCTATACTTAAAATGAATAACCAACAAGGACCTATTGTTTAGCACGTGAATCTCTACTCAATGTTATATGACAGGCTAGATGGGAGGGGAGTTTGGGGGAGAATGAATACATGTATATGCATGGCTGAGTCCACTGTTCACCTGAAACTATTGCAACATTGTTATTTGGCTATACCTGAATACAAAATAAAAAATAAAATAAAATAAATAAAATCACAAATTTGTTAATATATTACCTGTCTTTCAAGTTATTGCATGAGACAGATTTATCAAATATACCACCACTCCACAAAGTTCCTTCATTTTTCCAGTCTCTTTTAAGAGTTTCTGCACTTCTAACCCTATAGCCCTGAAGCCAAAGCCACATATTTTAGGAATTTTGCCATGGCTACGTCCTATCTATAGGTACCAATTTTTATATCAGTTATCTCTTTTTTAGGTATGTTGTGGCAAAGAAAAGCAAACTAAACATGGTTAACAATGGATAGATTGTGTGCTTGCATTACATCTAATTCGGAAATCATTGCTTCATTTTTCTTTCTTGTCTAGGATGAAAGGAGCCATGTGAAGGAGTCACAGAGACAGAAGGAACTGTCACCATTAAAGGATTTGCCCCTCTCATGGCAGAAAGAAAATGAAATAACCTAATAGTTCTTAAAGCTTCTGCTCAGACACAATGGATGCCAATTCTGGTCACATTCAATTGGCTAAATTAATAAGTCACATGACCAAATCCCCCAAATGGGCCTTTTTGTTTAGATAGAAGCAACTAATTTCAAATAGTAATACAATCTATCATAGCTCATTGTTTCAAAATTATGTGAAACAGTGTTGACACTGGATCCTAAATTTCCAGCCAGGGTGAATATATGTATTTATATAACAAATAATTATCAACCCTTTTAAAATATTATAACCAAGTTGAAAGCTTAATAAAAACATATATGTTTGTGAGAAAAAAATCAATAATTTTTTTAAAAAATAAACAAATTGTAAAATCAAACACAAAACCTGAGTGCTAGGTGATATTCTTGAAAGGGAATCATTCAAACAATGATCATCTCACTTGCAATAGATTAAGTTTTATCATTATCATGTACATATGCAGACATATATACAGTTGAAACTGTACAATTCTCTTTCAAAAAAAAAAAAAAAGACTCATTCAGAATGAACAAAGTTAGAAACTCTGCACCTGAAGTGCGCTCGGCGGCCCCGTGGATCTGTCTCTTGCTGACCCAGGGACGCCCGTTGCTCCAGCCTCCCACTACCCTCCAACCTTTTTTCCAGTTGCAACCTCCGGAGTCAGCCACTCAGCTGTCCGCGATCACCGGGACCAGCCACCATTTTTTAACTCCTTATTACCGACCAATCATGAGCTCCCAGATTCATCAGAATTATTCTACCGAGGTGGAGGCCGCCGTCAACCGCCTGGTTAACATGCAACTGCGGGCCTCCTACACTTACCTCTTTCTGGGCTTCTATTTCGACCACGACGATGTGGCTCTGTAGGGTGTGGGTCACTTTTTTCGCGAACTGGCCAAGGAGAAGCGCGAGGGCGCGGAGCGTCTCCTGAAACTGCAAAACCAGTGTGGCAGCCGCGCCCTCTTCCTGGACGTGCAGAAGCCATCTCAAGATGAGTGGGGTAAAACCCAGGACGCTATGGAAGCCGCCCTTCTTGTAGAGAAGAACCTGAATCAAGCCCTGTTGGATCTGCATGGCCCTGGCTTCTGCCCGCAGAGACCCCCCACATCTGTGATTTGCTGGAGAACCACGCCCTAGATGAGGAAGTGAAACTCATCAAGAAGATGGGTGACCACCTGACCAACCTCCGCAGGCTGGCTGGTCTCCAGGCTGGGTTGGGCGAGTTGGGTTGGGCGAGTATCTCTTCGAGAGGCTCACCCTCAAGCAGGACTAGGAGCTTCTGGAGACCAGTGGCCTTTGAAGAACCCACCAGACATCAGGGCTGCCTGAAGCCCCTCTCTGCAGCCACTAGGCAGCTTTTTAACATCCTGGAGCCTTCTCTCAAAGTCTTGGACCAAATGGGAACAATAAAGCTTTTTGCAGCAAAAAAAGAAAAAGAAAAACTCTGCACCTTTGGTGACAAAGTATGTGTGGATCTTGCATTTGGGGATTTAGTAATTAAATGATACATATAAAAGACTAAGAATTGATAAATTAAAAAAAAAAAACTGATATTTTTCCTACAGAAAATCTTACAAAATTCAAAATGTTTAAGATGTTAAAAAAAAAAAAACAAAAAACGCATACATTGTGTCACCCAAACAGATGTGCCATAGAAATAGAGCATTCAGATCTGGATTAAATGAATCTTGTCCCAAGTAAAGGAACTGCAGAACTCTTGTTCCTGTACCAGCTGCCTCAGCTGTTAACAATATTAGCAGCTAATGGAAAAGGTGACTTAGATGCCTGAGCATGGGCGGAGCACCTGTGAGGTTTACTCCACTCTTGTTAACCACCGCTAAATATAGTCTTCACATATTAAACATAAACTGAATGTAGAATGCAACAAAAGAGCACACTCAATTATATCAAATTAGCATCTGAGTATATGTAATCACAGAGTTTAGACCAGAGTTATTACGCGATCCTTTGTAACACAGTGACAACGATTGAAAATGATCCCATAGTAGAATGTAAGGGCTTTTATGAATGCACAGTGGCATCCTTTATAATGTTTGGATGCTGACGCTGGAGTTTTACAGAATATTTCCACACATGCAGGCCTGCGAGGAAAGAACAGGCTTCATCTTTTCTAGAGTTCTTTCTGATAATTTAAAATTTTGCCATCTGACAAAGTTTGTATTCTTATGACAATTTTAGAGGAATAGAAGCATCAATGGAGATGAAATTCACATCACCTGCATCTTCAAAGACAATAACAACAACAACACTCTAAAGATCCCAAAGTTAAAGTATTGGTAGCCTCCACCAATTTTCCCCAAATGCCAAACAAAAAACTACATTTCAGGACAAAGGTAGCAGAAAGAGAAGGTATGGGACCATGAAGTCTGATTTGCTCTTTCAACCAACCAATGAAATAAACAGCTGCAACGTTTAAGTGATGCTCCTCAAGGTTGTCAAAATTCTCACCTGGACAGAGGCCCAATTCTAAACTCATTCACAGATTAAAGGAGTTGATGGTTCCTCCTTCGTCTTTGATAGGGTACAAAGGAAAGCCATGGCCAAGGGCTGCCAAACCCACCTGACATCTTGATACTGATGATACATGCACTGTTCTTTTCTCTGCAGTTTAGCCTCTTCTTTACAATACTGCAAGTGCCTTGAGAGCTGAAGGCATTTTTCCAACATTGCTGCAAGGCAGAAAAAGCTTTGGAATCAGGCAAACTTGGCTTTGCATTTTGGCTCTGCCGTTTACCAGTTATGACTTTTCTAGTTTCCTCCTCTGTGAATTGAATATAATCATTGTGTTGGATGTCTTTTTTCCCATTCTTACTCCACCTCCCTTCACTTGCCCTCTGGGGCTGATCTTAAAGACTTGAATGTGGTCCTTTCCCTCTGGCTTCTGGTTACCTTTAACCACTGGGTCTTGGAGGTTGAGTGGCAGAGGGGAGTGCATGAGGAGTGCTTCACAGGGTCGAGAGGTCTGGTGTATTTTGGCACCTGAAAGGTGTGGACCTCCACAACAGCCCTTTCTCTGTCTTTAAATTTGGCAACCACTCTCTCCTCTCATGGGCTTCCCTGGTGGCTGAGACTGTAAAGAATCTGCCTGCAATGAGGGAGACCTGGATTCAATCCCTGGGTTGGGAAAATCCCCTGGAGAAGGGAGAGGCTATCTACTCCAGTATTCTGGCCTGGAGAATTCCATGGACAGAGGAACCTGGCAGGCTACAGTCCATGGGGTCACAAAGCGTTGGACACTACTGAGCTACTTTTACTTTTCTCTCCTCTCTTTAAGGACTAACGGTGGCAGAGCCACCAAAGCCCCATGCAGAGTTTGGATTACCTAAACTCTGCCTGACCCTTTGAATTAATCTCTGTATTAATTAACTGAATAACTTTAATTTGAATGTGACATGTTTCCTTTGAAGATGCTGACAGAGCATTACATTCCTCCTGAGATCTTTTAAAGATACTAAATATTTGTATATGTTTTTATCCTTAATACCTAGGACAATTATTGACATACATTGATTAACTTTTAATGTATCAGTTAATTAATCAATTAAACCAAGATTGGATAACATAGTTTGGTTTCAGAAATACCAATAATATATATATGCTAATGATGGATACAAAGAACATAGATTTTCCTCCTAAATAATAATCATCTGCATGTAGCCAATACATGCTTCACATCAAGAAGATCATCTATGGATTCTTAGATGAGCCATAAAGTGCAAGCATAAACTGTCATCTCTGTTTAATAAAATAGTTCAGAATTACTTGTGCAAAATTTACTAGAGAGTGCTCTGCCTTTATTTAGAAATCTTACCAAAAGTAATAGAACATTATCAATATCAGTATTGAAAATTCAAGCTCACATGGACAACTTGTGACTGAGTCTCATAAACTTTGAGATCTGTAATATTTTATCCCAGTTTTAACTTAAGAGTGAGAGAACTTTGTCAATGACATATTTAGCTTCTAGTTTGAAAACCTTGTCTCAATTTCAAAAAATTACAAATTTGTTTCTACTCTGTTATTTCCCTGGATAACCAGAGTCATTACATGATTTCTACCTTATCTTAATATCCTATAGTAGATGCTATGTTAGCTTACTATCAAAAAAATTGACTAAGTGAAGTAAGCCAGATGGAAGAAGATAAATATCATATGATATCACTTATATATGGAATCTTAAAAAGAATGATACAGATGAACTTATATATAAAACAGAAACAGACCATAGACATAGATAACAAACTTATGGCTACTAAAGCAGGAAGTGGTTGGAGAAATAAATTAGGAGTTTGGGATTAATATATATAAAATAGATAACCAATAAGGACTTACTCTATAGCACAGATAACTATACTTGATATTTTGTAATAATCTATAGGGAAAAGAATCTGAAAAAGAATATATGTTTGTGTGTGTGTGTGTATATATATATATATATGTATATACATATCACTTTGCTGTACATGTAAAACCAAAACATAATAAATCAACTATGCTTGAAAAAAATATGTAAGTAAATTGAAAAATAAAGAAAACTGAGAGTTGAGTATTGGAACTTCAGTTTTTAGTAAAATTTACATATAACAGAAACTCTTCTGTTAAAAGTAATCCAGATTTTTCACAAGACATAGCTTATTCTTATTTTTTGTCATTTTGTAACTGCAAATGTGTTATAGAAAAGTCAGTAAGATGATCCCTTTTTCTAATATATTTCATTATCTGTTTTATAAGTTATTACATAGAAAAATTATGTCCTAAAAAATGTTAAAAGTCAAAATGAGATATTAAACACCCAAAGAAATTGTAAAATAATTACTTAAGTTATTTTTTAAAAGAAGTGATATCCTTAACTAATCATAAGATGACTTGGATCACAGACAAAAATTTTAGATAAATTCTATGTGAAAATAATTCATGACCACAGATGAACTGAAAAAATCACTGAGATAATTGACTTGAGCTACAAAAATTGAAATTTTTTTGTGTCAATAGAGAGACCAATATTTAATACATAAATTTTGCCTTTCACTGATGGAGACCTCCACCTTCAGTATTGATATGTTCCCTTTTGTCTGAAAACATGGTATCCATTGCTTGAAAGTTGGATGAAGTTCTTAAAAACAGAAGACATTTAATTTATAAAAGCAACATCTCTTTTTAGCAGCACCTCATCTTTCAAAATTTAAGAAAATATTCGAATTCATCATACTATAATTGATCATTTTCATTGTTTATAAGCAATATGACTCAATTTTTTTCTGATTATACCCCTTAGAACTTTAACTGAATCTCTGGGACAAAGTATCACCAATGAATTGTATAGAATCCACCAATCAATTTTTATTAATTCCTGGGTCGACTTTCTTGATAGTCTTTCACATTAAAAGACCAAGCACTTTAAAACAAGATACAAGTGATAAGAATATACAGTTGAAGAGGAAACCGTCTCTGTTTTTTAGGAGTAGATAACCTTTGCAGAAAAATTAAAGCAATCTCTGTGATATAGGGCATGTGCTAATAAATGTATTAATTTTTTTTCACTGTAGCAGCAAATAATTTTTAATATTTGTTTTGAGAGAACAACATATGCAGGAGATGGCAGAGTTAAAGAATCAATAGCTTTTCAAAAAAGCAAGATGCTTTACTGGAAAGGGGAATAGAATAATCAAAGTCATAGAAGCTAAAAAATGTGTAGTAGTAGAGAAACTCAACAAGCATTTGTTATTTACAGAATGTATAATAGCAAAGTGACAGAAATGTAGAACATTTGGTAAGGACTCTCAAAGGTGCACTAAAGAATTTTAATGTTATTCTCTAGGCAATAGGGAGCCACTTGAAGATTTTTGAGCAGAGAAGGAACAAAAGGCAAGTTCACAGAAAATATCACTGACTAAGAAGAAAGAAGAGTATATTCAGTTCACTTCAGTTGCACAGTTGTGTCCGACTCTGCGACCCCATGAACCGCACCATGTGAGGCCCCCCCGTCCATCACCAACTCCCAGAGGTTACCCAAACTCATGTCGATTGAGTCGGTGATGCCATCAAACCATTTCATCCTCCGTCATCCCCTTCTCCTGCCCTCAATCTTTCCCAGCATCAGGGTCTTTTCAAATGAGTGGGAAAGTAAACTCCTATAATAAATAGATCCCATAATAGTGGCTCAAACACAGTAACATTTTTTTTCTCTTTCCTGTAACAGCACAGGGCAGGCGTTCCTGATAGAGCTGAGGAATGGGAGAGGCTTTGCCACATTCACAGACACAGCCTACAGTGGCTCTTCCATCTTCAACAGGTGGCTTTCAAAGACAGAATAATCATCTCTTTCCATCTCCAGGGAAGGGAGAAGGGAAAGCAAGAGTCAGAACACAAAGGAATTTTTATGGAAACAGACATGAAACTGGCAGGCATTCCACCTGCAAGCATTCCATCCTAGAGAGTCACATCATCATGTGGCCTGTTTAACTAAAGAGGAGGCTGAAAATTCAGTTGTGTGGCTGGGCAGTTCCATCCCTGGGGCAAACCATGGAAGAAAAAGAGCACAGATTATCCTGAACAACTAACAGGTGGCATTACAGATATTAATACTAACAGCTCTGCTTTTTACAGTAAAGTGAGAAAAAAGGGTTTCCCATCTCTTTGGTGATTTCTTTTGATTTCTCTTATCCAATTGTTTTGTCAATAAAATTATCAACA
The DNA here is from genome assembly GCF_019320065.1 of Cervus canadensis. NCBI lineage: Eukaryota > Metazoa > Chordata > Mammalia > Artiodactyla > Cervidae > Cervus > Cervus canadensis. The sequence continues at coordinate 27,396,542 of NC_057400.1, forward strand.
CTGCTTTCAATCTCCCCAACTCTCCTGTATCCTCCACATTCCATCCAATCTCATGGTTAGAATAAAACTACATTGGCAATGATTTTTTTGGATATGACACTAAAAGCATAGCCAATAAGAACAAAAATAAGCAAATAAGACTAAATAAAATCTAAAAAGCAGTGTGGAAAAAATTAAAAACTGTATTTGTAAAATCTAATTGAAGAAAAAAACTTTGCAATTAGACACTCATTTCAAAGCTTAACTTATATTATTGTATTTACAAGTATAACAAATTTTATTATTGTGCAAAATTACCCTGTATTCCCCATAAAAGGGTTATACATTGCAACCCATTCTAGCTATTTGTAGAATATTCTTGCGGTTTGCCACATGGATATGGCATGGATATCAGGCTTGCTCTGTGACTTTCTCTGATTAATAAAATATGAGGTGATTAGACAGAAGGATTTAAGAGTCATATTCTTGTTTCATGGTGACTTTCCAATCTGGAACCAAAAGTGAATGTAAGTCAGAGACACAGAAAATGCACAATTGCAGACATGTAATATGGTAAGAGCCACTTTAGTATTCTTGGGCTTCCCTTGTAGCTCAGTCAGTAATCTGCCTGCAGTGCAGGAGACCTGGGTTTGATCCCTGGGTTGGGAAGATCCCCTGGAGAAGGAAATGGCAACCCACTCCAGTATCCTTGCCTGGAAAATATCATGGACAGAGGAGCCTGGTGGGCTGCATTCCATGGGGTCACAAAGAGTTGGGCACAACTGAGCAACTAACACTTACTTAATATGGTAAGAAATAAATGTTTGTATAAAGTTGATAGTGATTTGTTAATGCAACATAACCTAGCAAATGCCGACTAACATATTAGAACAGCTCTCACTTTGTAGGGTGAGTATATTGATATGAGGGGCTTCCCTGATAGCTCAGTTGGTAAAGAATCTGCTTGCAATGCAGGAGACTCCAGTCCTATTCCGGGGTTGGGAAGATCTTCTGGAGAAGGGATAGGCTCCCCTCTTTAGTATTCTTGGGCTTCCCTTATGGCTCTGCTGGTAAAGAATTCACCTGCAATGAGGGAGACCTGGGTGTGATCCCTGGGTTAGGAAGATCCCCTAGAGAAGGAAAAGGCTACCCACTCTCTTGGCCAGAGAATTCCACGGACTGTATAGTCCATGGGGTCACAAAGATTTGGACAGGACTGAGCGACTTTCACATTCTTTTTTTCATATTGACATGTAAATTTTGCAATGTGAATCTCCTCATGGAAATAACCCAAACTTAAGATATCACTCTTTTGCTGAATAAACATCTCAATGACATAACATTACTGTGATACATACTAAATAGAGCAGAGATAGTTGATGACAGAAAAATATAAAAGAAGATATCTCAAAGGAAAGCAATCTCATTCTTGAAGCACAGAAAGCATTCTTCATTATTTCTATTCATTTTCAAATTCTACCTGCCTTAAAGATGAACCAAAGTCTGAATTTACTGTACCCTTGTCATTTACAGCCTGCCAGGGCTCTTCATATGCTGGTTTAATTGTGGTTTATTTTTCCCAGTGACTTAGCATTGCAGCATCGTCGTTAGTTCAATTCACTGACTTTTTCCCTCCCTGTTTTTCCTATCTCACTCTGCGTTAAGTATAACACAGACTATACCAAGTCCTTTCCCTCTGCAAATAATTTGCAACTCAGTCCCACTCAGGAATGGTTATTTTCATGGTCCTTGTAGTTTCTTCATCTTGTTTCTCATGAATTTCCTATCAGTGACTCTTTTTGGTTTTCCTGCAGCAAATTAACAAATGCAATGAAAATTATTTACTTCATGATTCTGCAATGGAATACAGACTTACTTCAGTTGACTTAAGTCAACTTACTGTTATGGATGACTACTTTTTCTGAAAGAGGATAAATATCACTTTATCTATCTGAAAGCATTTGAAAATATCACAAAACATCTAAAATACTCAGAACAATATAAGCAATATCTATGAATGAGAAGGTGCTATTAAATAAATCAGTAGCAGATATTTTTCAGATGGAGCATAGTACACAAGCTTAATATCTTATTGGAAGTCCTTTGCACTTAATTAATCTCATTTTAATGATCTTCAGTTATCATTCTATCAAAGTATACATGCTTTCTACTTAGGCACACTTTGCTAAGTGATAACACATTCACTGTGCCAAAATAATAACAGCCTTATACATTTAAAAAGCATATTTCTATAATAGTGTATACAAAATAAAATTATATGGCTAAATACATATTCTTAAAAGAATTTTGGAATAGTACATATGAGAATGTTAAAAAGTGGCTATGTTTCTAGAAAAGTTATATTTTATACTTGTTTATATTTTCCAGCATATTCTATAACAATTTTTACTTGTATGCAAAAATGTGTTTCTGATATTGCACTAATACAAGTTTGTTTTGTCTCAGTTTATAACATTTGAGGAGTGTTGCTGTCCTACAACTATGTTTTATAAAATCTGTGTTTTACAACTCATCATCATATTTCATAAATGTTAAAACAGATTATTAGAAAAAAAAAAAAGAACAAGGAGAAAGTTTTTTTCCCCTTAACTTGGCAAGATTTGAGTTCTACCTAAATAATTATGCAAACAAAGAGGTGTCATTCACAACTTCTAAAACCTGACTTTTGAGGTAAGTCTTAACTGGTAAAAATAATATTTCATCCATAATCTAGATACTCCATTCCAAATTAATATATCCACCATCAATAATTTACCTTCTTTACATAAATAGTTTTATAATGCCCATTGATAATTATCAACTCTTGCTTTTCTCTAAAATATAATTTTTCACTAATTTTGTCACAGATCTAGTAATAAAACCTCATTATTTAGTTACAAATTTTTCAATATTCTAAGAAGCCTAAGTCTTTTAACAATTTAATAATTATGCTAGCAACATGAGTTCACCATCAATGTCATCTAAGCAACATTCTGTATTAAAAGCTTTAGTTCCCATGTACTATTTTATTCTGGACAAGTAGAACTATTACAGATGGGTTAATCCCCCTTCTTTGTGTATCATGTTAACTCAAATTGCTAATTTAAAAGAATAAAAGCTAACTGTCAGAAGTCATTATTTATACCCACTAATAGGGAGCAAAGTTTTATTTACCCTTTGAAATTATACAGACTTCCTTGAGAAGTCACACACGTGCACACACGCACGCACACACACAGACACACACAATCAAAAGAATGTGTCTCCCCCTGAAAATCTTATCTGATAATAAACTTTCCTAATATTTTCCTGCTAAAGATTAATAAACTTCTCTTGAAACTTATATCTAATTTATGTGACTTTAAGGGTCATGCTTTAATAACAATGATGAAACACGATTATTACTTCCTAATGCTGAAATTACAGTTTTTACATTGTAAATTTTTCCTGCTATGCGCCCTGTGGCACTAACATCTTTATCACTCCATGTGTTTCTAGTTTTAAAACCTTTACCCCTGCTGTTTGAAAAATATTTCTCATTTTCGTCCCCTATGGAGTACAGCAGTCCCTAAAGGCAAAGCCATTACTGATTCCTCTGCCTCTCCCAAACACGTATTGTGATCACCAGTGCTGCTCCCACTGCCTCATTGGCTTTTGGTAAAGTATGCAAATGAGATGTTCAAAATACACACTTTTTGCAACTGTGCAAGTTCATACTGATTTATAAAATGGGCAAGCTATTAAAGTGACTGAAAATGTCAGCAAGATTTATGCATGGGTGACAAATTGTATTGGAAATGTTCATTTTTAACATGCTGCCCTAGGTTTTTTTTTTAAACAACTTAGATATTCCCTGTGATACATTTGTTTTAAGGCCATTTTTTCCCTCCCCAAACATACTTTTGACAGTGACTTTTTGACTGGAAAAATAAACAATGCTACTTCACAATCACACAATTGTATTTTACCACAGAAAGCAGTATTGGGAAGATATAATAAATTTCCTTTTGACACCCATTTTCCCCATGTACCATTAGTTCACTATGGTTAAATAGTTTCCCTTTATAACAGATAACTTGAATTGCATACATAAATATTTCATCGCTGAGATATAAAATTATGTAACTATCAAAAGAATTACCCAGTTACCTCTGAGGAAAATATTTCATTCATATTAAAATGCACAACCTAGGGAACAAAAGATAGGAGTGACAACTGGCATATGTCTTCTGGAGTTTATGATTCCATCTTTGGAAAATTTCATGTGAAAAATGGCCTAAGCAATATTCACATGACTTTTCTCTGTTATTTGTGAATCTGTTCCAGTATTCTCCAGCTCTGTTTAGGATTAACCAGGCAGATGTGGCATTGTTGTCAACCCAAGTGTGGTCTTTGGTCAGAGGTCTTGATATTTCATACCTCTGAATGACAGTCATTCATTCACTAAATGAACCAAAGGAATAAGAAAAATAATAATAAAGCCAGCTTACACAACATTGTTAAGAAATGAACTAGACCATACTGGCAGACTGCAAGACACGTATACAAACAGAAAAATCATAAGTATAAGTGTGATACAGCACTATAACAGAGGAATGGACTATAAAAATCAAAGGCAGTAAATGAAGAACTATCTATGATTAATTTTACAAAGAGCAGATCCTATCAACAGTATTATGTAGTCTTTCTAGTTGGAAAAGTTTTGTATTAGAATTCTAATTCTACTTTTTATATTCAGATCAGTTTGTACCAATACTATTATTGCAACTGATTTTCCTAATTAGTTCATTAAGTTGCATAACAATTGGTTTACAACTAACAACTCTTCTCAATGTTAAAATGGTGAAGATAAAATTGATTTAAAACCCACTTCTGATCATTCATTCTTGCACATTCACATGTCCTGGTGTTTGATGAAGCTCTCCTTATATGACTGCCAGCCCCTCTGCCCTGTTTTCACTTAAGTGCCATGGCTATGTTCTTGCTTATTAAAAAGAGTTAGCATTCTACATTGTACTGAAAAAATCCAAATGCTCTTAAAAAGAAAAAGAAACAACAAAAAACCATCTGCTTTTCATCAAGGGGCGCCATCTTATAGCTTAGACTAAAATGAAGGTTTTAAGATAAAGAAATAGGAGTTATGAATATGCAAAGATTTCTGAGGTGAAGATGCAGCTAGAAAATACTAGGAGAAATATATATATATAGAGGTCATTGTTTCTCCTAAAAAACTATTTCACTTTAATAAAATAAGTGCCAGTTGTAAGACATTTTCGTTCAAATATTTTCTGCTTAATGGAGGTAAATAATGTTTTATGTTAATGCTGAAATAACTTCATGTTTCCCCCAGATTTTTAACTTTGCTTCCATGACTATTAGACTCCATCAGTCTCTTTACAACAGTTGACTTTGCCTTCAAGTTATTATCAAGAAACATACATTCTTGATTGACAGTCGTTCCCACAGAAACAGTTTTACCCCAGAGGATACAAGTGGGAACAGTCAAAAAAGAGGAACAAAGAGTACATTTAAGAACATCTGGTATAACATCGAGAAAATCTGTCTACAAGACAAGCAAAGTCCATCTCCTTCCCTCATCCCTGCACTGAGATGCATTAGAGGAGTAATTTACGACAAGTGGTTCAATCAGAAATTTAACGCATAAAGTCTACAGTTAACAGGAAAAGAAAGAAAGAAAACACATATACTTGCTTATATATGCATATGTATATATAAATATGACTATGTGGATATGTTTAACAAGAGATTATTCTACAATCTTATTTGAGTTAGTTGTCATCCTCAGAGATTAAATAAAACATGAAATAAAAACTCTATGACACATGTTGAGTACAAAAGGGGCTTCTGACTTTGCATTCAAGCTATTAACTACATCTTCTAATACAGTTGGAAAAGTCACTATTTTACTCACTGTGTTGACTCCCCATCTAGAAGGCTCATATTGATTTATTTCCCTAGTAATCACTCTTTATTTGCAGAGTTAGCTTTACTAGATCAAAAACAAACTGGTCTAGTTGAAGAAATATTAACTGAGCATCTAATAAATTGAGCTAGGCTGTGGGAACATATGATTAAAAAGGCAGGCTTCCCATTTCTGAGAGAATAAAGTGTAACAATGAACAGAGTGCCTAGGCCATCACTTAAGATAAAGTTCCACTGCCAGAATGCTGCTGCTAAGTCGCTTCAGTCATGTCCGACTCTGTGAGACTCCATAGACGGCAGCCCACCAGGCTCCCCCGTCCGTGGGATTCTCCAGGCAAGAACACTGGAGTGGGTTGCCATTTCCTTCTCCAGTGCACGAAAGTGAAGTCGCTCAGTTGTGTCGGACTCTTCGTGACCTCATGGACTGTAGCCTAGCAGGCTCCTCCATCCATGGGATTTTCCAGGCAAGAGTACTGGAGTGGGGTGCCATTGCCTTCTCCTACTGCCAAAATAGCCACTGTTTATTAGGGGGTGAAAGAGTAAGGGAGGTTACCAAGAGTTAGAGCTTTGGTGTTATCTTTTTCATATCAAAGTGTAGTCTCTCACATAAACTGGGGGATCTCTAATGAAAAAATCTATTTTATATTTAGACTTGATATTTTTTCATGTAACAAACTTATACAGCTTATTCTCTAGCAATACAGGCAAATTTTTAATTTCTGTATAAACTATTCCTAGATAAACAGGCCTTTTAACTAAGTCTCACCCCCTAACACTTATATCATTCTCATTTATCTTTTGAAATCTCAGCCTTGATGTTATTGGATAGTAAAAAGGCTGCAATGGGACCCCTGTCAAAAGACAATTTTCTTCCTTGAATGATAAGCAATGGAACATGTAAGAACAAAAAGCCAACTGATTAATGGCATGCAATTCATCTACAATTATCTTGCCCATGTTACACAGTCATTGTATAGATTGGACTAGATCATTAAATTATGTGACAGCAATCAGCCATCTAACTTTAAAAGAGGTGGGAAGAGCCAATTTAAAAACTTAATATCTCAGGATGATACAGTAGCCTGAGAAAACCAGCCAATTTAGAGAAAATTACCATATGTACCAACCAGAATGATAGATGTGAGCCTTAGCTAAGCATTTGTCCCTGAACTGATGATGTTTGGAATTCAGTAAAGAACTCTGTGCTTCCTCAATATGTGTTCTATAATCGCAGTGGTCCAGGGCAGCAAACACTTATAAGAATACAGACTTCAGCAGGCTATATGTTTTCATGATAACTTTCTACTCTCTACAACTTTACTGGGAATTTAGAATCATATTCTGAGATGTGAAGACCAAGATTGTCTAGAGTTTTTCCAAGCTCAATGCTTAGTTGTGCTTCTTATGTATTGTGTCTTTATTTGCTATACGTATGTATTAGATACACATTCTACAAAATCCATAGCATGAGGTTCTTTTTCAAAATGGGATCAAGGGGCTTCCCTTGGATCAGTTGTGAAGAATTCACCTGCCAATGCAAGAGACAAGGGTTCAATCCCTGATCTGGGTAGATCCCACATGCTATGGAGCAATTGAGCCCATCTGCTACGAATATTGAGTCTGTGCTCTAGAGTCCAGAAGCTACAACTACTGAGCTCACATGCAGCAACTACTGAAGCCTGTGTATGCTAGAGTCCATGCTCTGCAACAAGAGAAGTCATCACAATGGAAAGCCTGTGCACTGCAATAAGAGAGCAGCCTTCACTTATCACAACTGGAGAAAAAGCCTATGCAGCAGTGAAGACCCAGCACAGCCAAATAAATAAATAATGAGATAAGATCAAGAATTTTAAATAACAGTAGTAAGGTCCAAAGTGAATTACTTCTACAGTTATAACAATTGCCTGGTGGCTCAGATGGTAAAGCGTCTGCCTGAAAGGCAGGAGACCTGAGTTCGATCCCTGGGTTGGGAAGATCCCCTGGAGAAGAAATGGAAATCTGCTCCAGCATTCTTGCCTGAAAAATCCCATGGTTGGAGAAGTCTGATAGGTTACAGTCCATGGGGTCACAAAGAATTGAACACGGCTAAGTGACTTGACTTTCACCTTTTCACTTTCATTTATTGGCAGACAGCAGATATGACAGTAGTCAAGTGAAATGTTATGCAAGTAAAATATATATACCCCCATCTCATTCTTTCATATAAACAACATTATCGAAAGCATAACTTTGTGACAGACATCATAGTAGGTACTAGGGATTGAGAAAAATGGGGACCTAACAGACCTCAGAAATCAGGGGGGAGACAGAATCTGTCATTTCAGTTGACTCGGATAAATGATTCACAGTGGAAAAGAGCATAGTGGGAGAACCAGAATGGAGGGAGCATACTGCAGGGAAATCTAGCATAAGTCACCTTGACAAAGAATGACATCGTGTCATAAGAAGTATTATTAAAAAGTTCTTGCTAGGTTACAACAGTACGTGAACCAAGAACTTCCAGATGTGCAAGCTGGATTTACAAAAGGTAGAGGAACCAGAGATTAACTTGCCAACATCTGTTGGATCATAGAAAAAGCAAGGAAATTCCAGAAAAACATCTACTTCTGCTTCATTAACTAAGCTAAAGCCTTTGACTATGTGGGTCACAACAAACTGTGGAAAATTCTTAGAGATGGGAATACCAGACCACCTTACCTGTCTCCTGAGAAACCTGTATACAGGTCAAGAAGCAACAGTTAGAACTGAACATGGAACAACAGACTGGTTCAAAATTGGGAAAGGAGTAGGCTGAGGCTGTATATTGTCACCTTGCTCATTTAATTTATATGCAGAGTATGTTGAACAAAATGCCAGGCTGGATGAAGCTCAAGCTGGAATCAAGATTGCAGGGAGAAAAGTCAAGAACCTCATATGTGCAGATGATACCACTCTAATGGCAGAAAGTGAAGAGTAACTAAAGAGCCTCTTGATGAGGGTGAAAGAGAAGAGTGGCTTAAAACTCAGCATTCAAAAAACTCAGATATGGCATCTGGTCCCATCACTTCATGGCAAATACATGGGGAAAAAGTGGAAACAGTGACAGACTATTTTCTTGGGCTCCAAAATCACTGCAGACAGTGACAACAGCCACGAAATTAAAAGATGCTTGCTCCTTGGAAGAAAAGCTAAGACCAACCTAGACAGCACACTAAAAAGCAGAGACATCACTTTGCCAACAAAGGTCCGTACAGTCAAAGCCATGGTTTTTACAACATCATGAATAGATGTGAGAGTTGGACCATAAAGAAGGCTGAGCACCAAAGAATTAATGCTTTCAAACTGTGAGGCTGGCAAAGACTCTTGAGAGTCCCTTGGACGGTGAGGAGATCAAACCAGTCAAACCTAAAAGAAATCAGTCCTGAGTATTCATTGGAAGGACTGATGCTGAAGCTGGAGCTCCAATACTTTGGCCACCTGATGCAACCAGCCAATTTATTGGAAAAGACCCTTATACTGGGAAAGATTGAGGGCAGGAAGAGAAGGAAGTGATAGAGGATGAGACGGTTGGATGGCATCATTGATACAATGGACAGGAGCTTGAGCAAACTCCAGGAGATAGTGAAGGACAGGGAAGCCTGGCGTGCTGCGATCCATGGGGTCACAGAGACTGACATGACTTAGTGAATGAACAACAAGGTTTCATAGAGGATACAGGATATACTTCAGTACATACTGCCATAGTCAGCCCAGGCTGCCATAACAAAACTGGATGTTTTAAATAACAGAATTTATTGAATTGGCCAAAAACTCTGTTCAGGGTTTCCATTATGGAAAACCCCAAGTGAACTTTTTGCTGCTATTTCTCACAGTACTAGAGGTTGGAAAGTTCAAGATCAAGGTCATAGATAATTTGGTTCCCTGGCAAGAGCCCTATTCTTGGCTTACAGATGGATAATTTTTCACTGTTTCTTTCCATGGCAGAGAGAGAGGGAGAGAGTGCAAGCTAGCTCTGGTTTTTCTCTGTTCACTTCTGAGGACACTAATTCCATTAAGGGAGGCCCGTCTCTTATGATTTCATCTAGTGTCATTCTATCATATTGGGGGCTAGGGCTTCAACATATACATTTTAGGAAGATAAAACCATTCAGTTCTTAACATTCAATTTGTGTCATCTCACACAACCCTATTTTGTTTATATTAATGTACAATTATTTCTGTATATGTAAAATGACTACTTTTCCTTTGCTTCAAACATGCACTTGAATATATTTTGAATGTCTACCATGAAATTATTACACTGAAGTAATGGATGTCAGAGAACTTCATGAGCAGTTGTTCAGGGTCAGCAAGTATTTGAGATTCCCACTGAGGCAGACATAACTGCCCCAAGACCATCCAGACTGATGGCCAGTTTCTGCTTTCTCCTGGTGAAAAGCACATTGATTATTATGTGGTGTGAGTGGGACTTGAGCAAATGTGACTTTAAGTGGTATGATTTTATTCTGAATCATTTTGACAGTCTAAAGGAGAGACTCATATGCTATGATATTTTTTCTTCTTTTACACTGAGAAGAAAATCTCCTCTACGGAATTTCTGCCTTGTGAGAATAAGTAGTTGATAACTGATTCAAAAATCACAGATGCTCTTTTTTCTACATCTGAAGAGAACCCCAAATCTAGAAGACAAACCAATACAATATGAAGATAACCCTATGAGTCTGTGGATGGTTCTCATTTGGGACTGCACAGTAAGAGACACTTGTGGTCACCCATTTTTCTTTGAGTTTCATTGTTAAAACCTATGTATCTTTATGCAGACACTCTCATGAAATAACTTAAGTGATCCATGAGACTATGAGCCTAATATACTTCCATTTGTACCTACTTCTTTTTAATAAATTACAAGGGGTGAATTTTTGGTCTAATCGTAACACTGATAATAATGGTATTAATATTGTTCACAATTTATTAAGACTTCATGTGTCAGTTACTTTCCTAAGTTTTTTATCACAGGTATTATCTCACTTAGTGCTAACAATAATCTTATTTATTCTACTGAGGCACAGGTGAGCCAAGCAATTCGCCTAAGTTCATAAAGGTAAAAGGAGGAAGAAGTTTGAACTGGACACAGGCAATCTGATACCATAGTTAATTCCCAACTATTGAGTGACAGTAGGTGATATACTTAGTCTCTCAGTCATGTCTGACTCTTTGTGACCCCACAGATTGTAGCCTGCCAGGCTTCTCTGTCCATGGGGATTCTCCAGGCAAGAGTACTAGAGTGGGTTGCCATGCTCTCCTCCAAGGGATCTTTCCAACCCAGGTATCAAACCCAGGTTGCCCTCCTTCCAGGAAAATTATTTACCTTCTGAGCCACCAGGGAAGCCCAGGAATACTGGAGTGAGTAGTCCATCCCTTCTCCAGGGGATCATCCCAGCCCAGGAATCTAACTGGAGTCTCCTGCATTGCAGGAGGGTTCTTTACCAGCTGAGCTACCAGAGAAGCCCACTGTAGGTGATAACTAACTCAAAATCACAGTTTATTTATTTTTTTAACTGAAAAGAATCAATATTTACAAAACACACCAAACACAGTATGAAAATAACTCTATGAATCTTTGGATAATGTTCAAGCCATTACACCAAGTCTAAAGCTTTTACAATTTTGAGAATCCTCTTTAAGAAGGAAGCAAAATTAAGAATGCACATATATTTACTTAGAATGAGAAAACAAAATATCATTTTTAAAGCAGTTAAATAGAGTAATCATCAGAAATACTTGAAAAATAATAACTGTATCAATGACTGCCTGATCCCTCTCTAAAATCTTTTTCCTGTACAATTTTTGCTTGTGTATTCTTTGACTCTTCATAGAACTATAATATCTTAATGATTCTCATTTATTATATAATGAAAAGATAATAAAATCTCCCTTATAGTATATCTGATTTTTTTTTCTATATTGGTAGTTTAGAAAAGTTATTTTCAGGATCACAGGTCATTGTTGATAAAAGCATGTGAACTATTAGCACTGTTGTCAAATTTGGGGAAACTTCTGTGAGATTCTTTTATTTTTTTTTAATTTATGACCTGTAAATTTGAGAAAAAAAATTCACAATATAGCTTCTGATGTAGGAGATTCTGAACCTTGTTTCTTTTCCACCACAGACAGATATTCTTCCAGTGCCAGGGCAGCACTGACCATGGCCATTTTGTTATATGGCCTCTGAACCCACACCTTTCGGACTTGATGAGTGGAGAATAGGCACAGAGGATGAGAAGCACATCCTGGTGGCCATTCCCCACCAGGATGAAGAGCAGAAACCAAACACACAAGTGTGCTATAGTAAGATTTAGTAAAGGAAAACAAGGGTTAGCCAGTGAAGCTTGTAATTCATATGAAAAGATAATTTTTGGACATATTTACAACTGAATTATCTATTCATTATCTAAAGTTAAAATTTACCTAGTGTACTAAATTTTATCTGGCAATTCCAAAAAAGTGGCTGTGAAACACACAAACATAACCCATTAAACTGAAATTAATGTATCACCAACTAAACTTCCCCTGAGTAAGATCCCCAAACAGGATATGACTACTGTAATACCACTTGATAAAGAGGGAGGGACATGCAGAGGAAATTGGAAGGAAAATAGGCAGGAGTTTTACCAAGTGTGGTTAAATCAACTAACCTACTTTTGTAACTTTTGATCATAAATGCAAATAAAGGACCATATAAGCATGTTGTCAGAGCCCCTACCAGTACCAGGGATTCATGCAAGTGAAGAGCCCAAAAGCTTAGGTTAATTAATTTCAAAGTCAACCTGCCTCAGTTCATTGGATCTAAAAACAACTGTTCTTATCCATGTCCATGTTCCATGACTATGCACTGAAACTACCCAGAAAATTCTACCAACTCAGTCTGAATTGTGAATTCTTTATTCTCTGAGCATTCATACATTCATATCATTGTACAGTACCTCATGCTTAATTGATTTTAACTAACGGCTTGGCTATTTTCGTTTCCCAGCTATTTATTAGCATTATCTCTCTCTCTCTCTCTCTTGCTCTATCTACTCTATCTGCTACATATTTTTACAACTAGACTTTATGTTTATGTAATGCATTGTGAAGGCTCCCCTTCTTCCCCCACCTTACATGCTTTCTGAAAAAGTCAGTGAAAGGGTTAGTCACTCAGTCATGTCTAACTCTTTGTGACCCCATGGACTGTAGCCCTCCAGGCTCCTCTCTCTATGGGATTCTCCAGTCAAGAATACTGAAGTGGGTAGCCTTACATTTTCCAGGGGATCTTCCTGACCCAGGGACTGAACCTGCATCTTCTGTATTGCAGGCAGATTCTTTACCATCTGAGCCACCATGGAAGCCCCATATGCTTTCTATGGTTGCTCAAATAAGATTGCTTAATGAGGTTAAATAAGGTTGCTTAAATGATTAGAAAGGGAAAACAATTAGTATAAGAATACATTGTGCTATTTTTGTATAATTAGTGAGTAGTATAATAAAAGGCCAAAAAATTGATGCTTTTGAACTACGGTGTTGGAGAAAACTCTTGAGAGTCCCTTGGGCTGCAAGTAGATCCAACCAGTCCATCCTAAAGATCAGTCCCGGGTGTTCATTGGAAGGACTGATGCTGAAACTGAAACGCCAATACTTTGGTCACCTCATGTGAAGAGTTGACTCATTGGAAAAGACCCTGATGCTGGGAGGGATTGGGGGCAGGAGGAGAAGGGGACAACAGAGGATGAGATGGCTGGATGGCATCACTGACTCGATGGGCATGAGTTTGAGTAAACTCCGGGAGTTGGTGATGGACAGGGAGGCCTGGCATGCTGCGATTTATGGGGTCGCAATGAGTCGGACATGACTGAGCGACTGAACTGAACTGAACTGAACTGAACATAAAAGGCCATGGCTTCTTGTTGAGGAATGTTGTTAGATATCTGTGTAGGTGATGAGCCCATCAGTGTGTGATCTTGGCAAGAAGGCAATATAAAGAGAGCATAGAATGATTATACATCAGCATAGGAAAAATCAGCCCAAGACAGAAGGAGCATGATGATAAAAGAAGGAGATGTACACAAGAACCAGGTATGAATGGAGAGTCTGAGTTTTACATAAAGAGGTCAGTGTAAGAGAGAAACAATCAGTGCATTGATTTCCAAGATGGGAAATGGTAATATATTTTTAGGTGTCACAATACTTAATATTGAATTTTAAGAATTTGTTTTACCTCACCCAATTCTCATAACTCTTTCCTATTTAACATTCTTCAGTCAACATCAAGTGCAAACAGTAAACTTAAGTTAGTGGTACTTTAGTATATAGAGGGCGGGTAGTCTATTATAGGGCAAGTTAGCAAAATAAGAAAAACTTGATTTAATTATAAAATTGGTATATTCTCTGAAGCAGGCTAGATTGTGGACTTCGAAGTGATTATCAGAACTATAGAAATTCAAGGGGCAAATGATTGAAATGTATAATATTTGAAATGTTGATCTGGAGTCAAAGTTTTTGAATATTTTTTAAAAAGAAACTGGGTGCAAAGAGGTCATGAAGACATTTTCAAGTGGTCAACCCACCTCAGTTCACTGGACCTACAAATAGCAGTTATCAGTCTAGGCTGGACTTAGCAACTGTCCACTCTCCTTCCTACCTGCTCCAGCCTTATTTTGTCCTTTATCCCTCATCCATCAATAAATAACTTGAAAAGAGCCAAAATAACAAGGTATTTGCTAGCTGCATACGACCTCCAGCCATGCCTACCACACAGTGCATTCTTTTCCCAACCCTGCTCAGCATCTTCGGTTTCCTCACTGCCCTTTATTTATAGAACTTCCAGCTACATGCCCACCACAAGTAAAATGTCAGGCAATGGAAAACACACCTCTCTGCAGCCCTTTGACCGTAACATTGAAAAGAAAGCACCTTTGATTTATCATGTCTTCCTTGAGCGCACACAGCCATTTCACTTAGCAGAGGCCTGCATCCCTGTATGGAGGGCTTGGAGCAAGGTGACAATATTATAAAATGAAGGGGTTTCACAGGGTGATCTCTGAGATCCCTTCCAGCTCTAGAATTCTGTGCTGCTGGGACTCCAACCTCCACAGAGAAATAGTCAGTTGAGTGCAGAAGGGGACAGCATGCCTTACCACCAGCATTCTATATTAAGACCAAGACCACCCACCAGTCTGCATGCATGATTTCTGGCTAAATATTTTCAACCTAAGCTGCAATATATACTATATTATAATAATTCTAAAGATAAAGTGAAATTTATAGAAAAGTTAATTGTAATATTTAGTATCTATTCTTACCTTTGCTTGAGGGCTTTTAATTGAAAAGGTAAGGGGTATTGTAAAGAGGATGTATGGAGGGGCTTCCTAAAAGCATTATGTGACACCTAGTAAAAAAGAACTTGAAAAAAATAAATATATCCCTAAGAGTAATTTTATATTTATTGCACTTAATTTAACAAATTATTGCAGGAAACACATAGACAGCATTTTCCCAGTAAAATTATTATACTTAAATGAACTTTTGACAATGTATTAATTACAAGGACATGACCACATTTATTCTGCTGATCCAGTAATTACACACATTAAAGAAATATTTATCCACAAACCATGCAATGTACTTTAAAACAGCATTTATTGCCAAATTGCATTTCCTGAATATCTGTGCCTTATTTCCAGTTACTAGTAATTTTTATTTTAATTTTAAGAGGAAAAGAGAGTGACAAGAAATTTGAAAAATACTGTATAAATAAATGCTTACTGATGTGAAAAGATTGAAATGTAGACCATTTTAATCATAGACCTCAGAAAATAATTGTGAGGCACCTAAATTCATGTGTTTTAGACAGAAAGATAAGAACAATCACAACATATCAAGTTTCTTCTTTTTTCCCTATCTTTATAATGAATAAAAACATACCATAAACTTTAAACCAAAATGACTTCACACTAGATAATAATAGGAGGAAAATTAATATAAATGGTATCTGTCTGAAAGATGCAAATACACAGTTTATTTCAGAAAGCTTGAAAACTTCTATGAAACACTAGCAATCATCTCCAATGCAATCAGCATAGTTCTACCTCTGTAACAATTCTCAGAAACAAACATGCTCCCCTTCGCTCTGGATGTTGTAAAAAGTAGCGGAAGAGAGAAAGAAAGATATTCCTTCTCTAAGGTCTCATAGCTGGTGAGAGGCTGAGGAAAAAATCTGAATTGAAGACCCAGCACACTGAACTTAACCAAAGATTACTTTTGCCCCCAGTGGCACATTTTATTACACTTACCAAATAATAGAAACCAATTTCTATAGCAGGGCATTCAGGGCTCTGGTAGGAAATTAATTTCCTCATGTCTCTAGAAGAGCACAGAATTTCCAATGCTTTAACTGAGCATCCCAAACACAGCTCTTTGAGATTTCAAGCCATTCAGTTTTCTGCAAAAAAGTGCAGAATCTATCTCGAAGTTAAATTTCTTGTAAAAGGAGAACCTACATTATTTTCTAGTTCCTTTTTCCAGGTGAAAAAGGAGGAAATATTATTAAAAGTTTAGCACTTATTGTGAAAATAATAACTATAGTAGTAATGATAATAATAAAAGAGAACAACCAGAATTCTTTTTTGTAAATGTCTTCTTTGAACTAACATTTTACACATGTTAGGTCATATAATACAATTTCTTAAAATGAGATTAACAGCAAAATATGCATCTAAATAAGATTTAAAATATTACAATGTATGTCATGATATGATTAGGTAGAGGGAATCCTTAAATCACAAAAAACTACAATACATTGTTTTTCCCCCCCACATTTAAACTTTTCAGGAAATAAAATACATCATCAAATCGATGTATATACTTAATGTGTCAATGTCTCCACTCCTAAAATCTCTATCAGTTCAGTTCAGTTCAGTCACTCAGTCGTGTCCGATTCTTTGCGACCCCGTGAATCGCAGCATGCCAGGCCTCTTGGTCCATCTCTATAGCAAATGCCAAAAGCAAGTAGCACATCTTAATACTAACAAAGAGAGCTCTTCCTCAAACATTGAAGAGACAAGCATGCATACTTTTAGATGATGGGGATCATCATTAGAAATTACTACCCTTCAGACATAATGTTCCAGACTCTATCAACGCACACAAATCTATCACCTTATTGGTTTGTAGTGGGACTGCATCAGAAGATGGCAAAAGACAGAGTAAATGCGAATGAGATGTTTCAAAGGCCTATACCCAGCAGGACATCTCAGTTTTTGTTATCTTTCTGCTTTGGGAGCACAGGTAAATTTGGGCTAGATGATCTTTAAAGTGTTTCTTAGCTCTAAATCCAACAAACATATTTCATAAATTACAAAATATTGCTTAAATCTAAGTATGCCTATCTTTTAAAAACTGACTTGTAGAGATATGTTAAGAATAGCATTTGCTTTAAGCTATAAAGACAATGCCTGCTATAAAATTTAATGTTTTACTCTTATTAAAACATAGAAGTATGCTCTTATAAATGCATACCTTAAAAATACTTGTAGGTATAAAACAGAAAGATTGTGCTTGCTTTGGGGAGAACAAAGTAGGGGAACAGAGAATAAAAGTAATAGGACTCTCATGTCCAGAACTTTATTTATGAAGATTAGAACACTCCCACACATACCCACCACCACCAAATAAAATAAAAATGTCCTCATTGTATTTTTGCCTAAGCTACTATATAATCTGTTACCACTGTTGGCAGTGACTGAGAAATAATATGCATTAAAGAGTGTTAGATCAAATAGATAAATGTAGGTATGGCTAAAAAGGCAAATGAAAGATTAATACAAATTATGTTCATTTATTTTTAAATGCTTCATTTTAATAGCCTACTTTCTGTAAAATTATGCGCAGATGAACACTCAGGGAAAAAGCAAAAGTTTAAAAGATGTTTTAGACTACTTCTTCACATAACTAATTATACATGTATTGTTCCTGAATCACAACTACCAGTATTTTTGGCTTCCAGAGCACTTTGTGAAAAATTCAGTGATAAATGCTTGGTGCTGACTTCACACACCAAAGCCTTCACCATCAGCCCAAAATCTATTTCTGTGGGTTTTGTGGTTATAGCAATTAGGCTTCCACATCTGACCATGTCTCAAGAATCAGAGAATCTGGCCACCAGAAAACATAATTCCTTGTTATATAATGCTTTGTGCAATTAGTTTAGGAAGATGTGCTTCTCTTTCAAAAATAAGAAAACGTGTTAAGTCTTAGAGTTCTCAATCGAGGAGAACTCTCTCAATCCTCCTTTCTATCCTTCATTTCTCATCAACCATCACAATCAAAGTGAGCATATTCCAAGAACAATAGAGTTTTAAAAAGAAGAGACTGGTCACTAAATACATGTATATGCGACATCAGACATAAAAAGAAAGCATGCAAAATAAACTATGATAAAATACTAGTTATTGAAAAGAGAAACACTATGTAATGCCAGGGTTAAATTTTTTGTCTAAAATCTACACAGTCTATGCCAGCTGACTGTTGGAATTCTAAATATAAGAACAATTGATCTGATTTATTATAGAAAAACAATTTTGAATACTATTTTGGAAATTCTAATTACAGAAACAAACCATTAAAATATAAAGAAGCAGAAATACTGGAGAAAATGATGTGTTGTGTTTTGTCTTATTTTTTTCAGAAACTTCTCCACATCAACAATAACTAATTAGGTGGCAATGGCAAGGAAAAAAAAAAAAAAGCTAAAATGGCAAAATTTAATGAACATTCTAGGAATAATTTTAACAAAGTTTGATTAGAGTCAATATATTTTTAAAAAGCAAGCTTCTATAAAATCACCAACAAATATATTTTAATAGAAAATAAAATTCAGATTTTTCTAAATCTTAGAAAAATAAATATATAAAAATAACAATTCTCAAGATTTATAGGCTCAATATGATAGAAATTACAATCTTAATGGGCCAATATTGTGGATCTTGACAAGCTAATCTAAAATCCACGTGAAGGAAAATAAAATGTGTGTGTGGTGGGAGTACATTTCAATGTAAAGAGATGAACATCCTCTATGGCTCCGGAAATTACAACAGTGAAGCAGTAAATTAAGAATCAAAAGACAAACTGTTTGGCCTTATGCCCTAAAGAATGCTAAAGTGCAGTCAGCTTCTCACACTTGAAAAACTAGACACTCAAATGAAAAGGCCCGGATGTAAGTGCTAACAAGATAGGTATCTACTTTCCTCCCAAAGATTCTCTTTATTAAATAAATGAACTTTGAAATTCACAGCAATTTTATAAAAATAATAATAACAAATACACACCTAAACTGAGAGAAAAGAAATGCCTGCCAGTTTAGAGTAGTCATGGAAAGGAAGATTATAGATTAGATTACCTTTATGTTCTTCTTCATATATACTCTTGTATTTTACAAATATTTTCCAATGATTAGGTACCTTTTAATTTAAAAAAAGAAAAACAAACAAACAACTTTCCTTGAAAAACCCCCTTTCTAAACTTAACCCATTCACCCAACCTGGCCATGCACTATAACTAGAGGAAAAGCATTCACCAGTCATAACATGAAAGTGAAAGTGAAAGTCACTCAGTTGCATCTGACTCTTTGCGACCCCATGGACTGTAGCCTTCCAGGCTCCTCTGTCCACGGAATGCTCCAGAACAGAATACGGGAGTGGGTAACATTTCCCTTCTCCAGAGGATCTTACAAGCCCAGGGATTGAACCTAGGTCTCCCGCTTTGCAGACAGATTCTTAACCAGCTGAGCCACACACACTATTCCCAAGATGAAGGTTTTGTTTAAAATCATAGCCTTTGGCATTCTAAGAATTGTGATATGATCCCACACTGATATGATGTAGCAAAGTCCTAACAAGTTCTGTGATTATGGGAAATTGATGAATTCTTCTGAATTTCTGCACTTTCATCTTTAAAATTGTGTGATTATACAGTAACTAATTCATTTCTAACCGAGTATGAACTTAATTTTTTGAATACCTTTTCTTAAATACCTATTATCAGGATGTTTCTGACAATGATGATGCTAAAGATGATGATGAAAATTAAGCTTTACTGAGCATTTATTATGGGTCAAATGGGGGCTTCCCTGATGGTTCACGCAGTAAAGAATGTGCCTGCAATACAGAATACCTGGGTTCAATTCCTGAGTTGGGAAGATCCCCTGGAGATGGGACTCAGTATCCACTCCAGTATTCTTGCCTGGAGAATCCATGGAGAGAGGAGCTTGGTAGACTACAGTCATTGGGGTCACAAAGAGTCCAACACCACTAACACTTTCACTTTCACGGGTCAAATACAGTTCTAAGCAATTTTACCAAGCTAACTCATTTAATAATCACAATTGTTTTATAGATTGGAAAACGCAGACATCATTTCCTCTGTCCCAAGGAGTTTTTCCTTCAGCACCTAAACTCAGAAAAAAGCTGTAATCAATGACATTGGTCTTGGAGTTGCGTCAGGTTTTCTGACTCTGCATGGTACTTGAACATAATAAAGATAACAGAGAAGCTTATTCATTGATTCACTTTTAGTGAATTGCAAATACACACCCAGTTAAGTGAATTTCCTGAGTCTATTCTTTTAACTAAATTTAGCTAATCGCAATAGCTAAATATTTTCTGAGTAAGATAGAATACTGAAACATTGTTCACTGAGCATAATTTTAAGTTTATATATTCTATGTATTACAGAGAGACTACAGCAGGATAATGTAAGTGCTCATATTTGACACATTTAGAAGGTAAGAACTGGATGTGTGTAGCTGAAAGGTATGATGCCTGTGCTCATGGGTTCTGCTCATCTGCTAAAATGCTCTCATTTGCTAGGCGTTTTCACGTATCTGTGCCCTGATTGTGAAATAGCAATTACTTACTGTGGTTAAAGGTAATAATTTTTCTGTATACTAACATTTATAACAACTTGACTTATAAAACTAGAAACAACACATGGGGCTCATCAATAGGTAAGTAGGTAAACAAATTACATGTCCAACTCTTTCAACCCTATGGGCTGTAGCCCAACTGGCTTCTCTGTCCATGGGACTTTTCAGACAAGAATACTGGAGTAGGTTGCCATTTCCTCCTCCAGGAGATCTTCCTGACCCAGGGATGGAATCCATATCCCCTGCGTCTCCTGGGTTGCCAGGCAGATTGTGTACCACTTGAGCCACCTGGGAAGCCCAAATGAATTGTGGTATATCCAGATAATATAATAGAAGAACAAAGTATTGATATATAGAATAACATGAATAAATCTTAAAATCATTATGCTTTAATCTAGAAAAAATACATATTGTATGTTTCCTTTCCAGATAAAATTCTAGAAAATACAAACAAATCTACAGTGACAGAAAGCAGAGCAGTAGCTATCTATCCCCCATCTGGGAATGGGAATGGAGGGCAGGATGGATTACAAAAGGCCACAGGGAAACTTTGGGGGGTGATAGAAGTCTCTGTTATCTTATTGTGATGGTTTTATGGTTAAATACCTATACCCATAATTAATTTAATCAGTTGAAGTTGTACTAAGAGAAATAAAAACCAAGACATCAAACTGTGTATGTGTGAGTGCTTTTGTTTTTCAAGAAAAAAGAAGTGTTTTGGCCTAAAGCAGCAGTTGTCAATCTTTTTGATCTCTGGACCAAAATTCTTAAAATTCTCTAAGGATCCCAAAGAGCTTTTGTTTGTGGGAATTATAATTTTCAATATTTAACTAATTGGATATTAAAATGGAAAATTAACATTTGTATTTATTGAATCATGATAACAATGATTAACACATTGTCTGTTAACATAAAACATCTTGATACTGTTTTGAAAATACTTTAGAACTCTCAGACCCAAGCGAGAACCACTGTCCTCAAATAAAACGTCAGTTAGTTTTACACTGTGAAAAAGACTAATGAAAGAGAAAGCTTGCAAAGCAAATTTTATTTGCAGTGGAATATAATATCTAAGTCTGTAAAGTGAGGAAAGGTGTTAAATAAAAGTCTGTCAAATTTCACTTAATCTTATTAGAATTACTTTCTAGGTTTACTGACTAATGCATTTGACTACTTTGTGAAATGTTATTTTTTTACCTGCTTCATCTGATTTCCTCAGGAGGGATTTCATGTTTTTACCAAAACACTTTTCTATTAATTTATGTTTTATGTTGAATTAATTATGCTGTGATATTAAAGAAAAAGGAAAAAAATTTTTCTTACGTATGAAAGACCTAGGGTTCTTTATAATTACATTACCTTCCATGTGTATTGTTAAATGTTTTCTTCTAACTGTGATTAAATAGGCATCTTTAGGCATGGATGATCCTTTTTTAATAAGTGTCAAATTCTTTTTTCTGATAAATATTTTGAGTTTGTCTTCTCAGTATCAAATTTTAAATATGTAAAATGAATAAAATGAAAGTCTCAGCATAACTTTAATATCTAAAACTAACTTTGAAGCTTCCCAGAGAAATGCTAGATAGAATTAGATTTCTTTACTATGCTACTATTGTAAATTGTTATATGAGAAAATTTGTCCAATCAGGAGAAACAAGATCTTCCTATGTTAAATATGCGTAGATAAATTAATCTACATATTTCAGAATTTGTATGCCACCATAGGAAATTCCCTGGAGATGTATCAATGCTATTGCTGACTATACTATGCTTTACCTGCAGAAACACTCATCAAAATTCTTCTAAATTATTCTCTATCTTGAAAGAGAAATGTGATCTTTTCCATATTGATATTTTGGATTATATTATTAAATAAATCACAGCCATTAAATCTGTCATCTAAAATGAGATTTTATTTTAATTTAGAGCTTACCTAAACTTTAATTTAGAGTTTACCTGAGGGCTTTTGGGGCTTCCCTGGTGTCTCAGAGGTTAAAGCATCTGCCTGTAATGCGGGAGACACAGGTTCGATCCCTGGGTTGGGAAGATCCTCTGGAGAAGGAAATGGCAACCCACCCCAGTATTCTTGCCTGGAGAATCCCATGGACAGAGGAGCCTGGTTGGCTACAGTCCACGGGGTTGCAAAGAGTCGGACATGACTGAGTGACTTCACTCACTTCACTCACTTCACTGAGGGCTTTGATATAATCTTCAAGCAAGAACAGTCTCAAAGCCTGTGGGAAATTACTGTACCAAGTACTTTGAACTTTTGATACTTTAAACTGTCAAATACAGGCTTCTGAACTCACATTGGCTATAAAACTTTCATACTGTACCAGTGGACTGAGACAGACTTTCAGAACTCATTTTAGTCCAAAAGCAAAGGGTTTTATGAAAACAGACTCCTAACCAAAGATCCAATAAGTGAAGATTCAATTAGATAGGACTGAATGAGCTGATGAGGGACATTTTATTATGATTATTTGTCTGAATGTGGTTGATATTGTTTCATTGTCACCTTTATCTGGATTTAAAAAGCCGTATTTTCTCTTTCTACTTAACCTGAATGCATAATTATGTTTTTAAAAACTACAATAAAATATTTAAAAGTCATGTATGATTCTGATTCCTAGAATCTCTTACTAAATCTTCTTACTTTTTATTACTTTGGCAAATAGTTATTTATTGGGGGTCTATAAGAATCTGTCTTCCATTTATCATGACACAATTTGGGGAATCAATTGCATAACCAAGACCTTATCTGGAGTATTGTATTTGACAATTCAGTTCAGTTCAGTTGCTTAGTCATGTCCGACTCTTGTGACCCTATGGACTTCAGCACGCCAGGCTTCCCTGTCCATCACCAACTCCCAGAGCTTACTCAAACTCATGTCTATTGAGTTGGTGATGCCATCCAACCATCTCATCCTCTGTCATCCCCTTCTCCTCCCACCTTCAATCTTTCCCAGCATCAGGGTCTTTTCAAATGAGTCAGCTCTTCGCATAAGGTGGCCAAAGTACTGAAGTTTCAGCTTCAGCATCAGTCCTTCCAATGAATATTCAGGACTGATTTCCTTTAGGGTGGACTGGTTGGATCTCCTTGCAGTCCAAGGGACTTTAATTATGTTGATTAAATCAAGTAGGATAGGCACTTTTTAAGAAAAAAAAAAAATTGTTTATGTCTGTAGTCAATGTCAAATAAAATATTAGGAAAATTGTCCTGGTACCCAGCTTACCAGGTCCCAGCCTTATAGGAATTAAGAAAGTCATGTAGGACATGAAAATTAGTAAATTTGGTGACATAGCAAAGGAAGGCATTCATCAAAATTTACATGTATGGCTAGAGAAATCTGGTGGAGTTTCTTAGGCTTAGTATTACTGCCTTGGGAGAGTAAATTATACAGGCTTTTAAAAATCTGATCTGAGATCCCTTACGAAATCTTTCAAAGAGAATTTACTTTATGACTTCAGTAATCTCAATATCTTAATCTTATTACTGAGAGAAGTAAGCTTTGAGATTTTATGATTATGATGGAGGAGATGATTGAGGAAAACGGTGAGACTTGGAAAGAGGCATAAAAGATCACTGGAAGTCATGACCAGAGCACCACTCTAGATTATCTACACTTTTCATTATCTTTGAGCCATTTCATAGTTTAATGTTATAGAACACACATTATAATGCAAATGGTTCTTGTCCATAGAAATACAAACATATTTCATCCAGTAGAATACAACTGTTTGTTGCCCTGTGGATACTGATCACCTTTACCTAATTTTATATACTCATCTCAGCATTCTTCATTGCCTGCATCTCTCCATAAATAGGCATGTGCACACACCCAAACACACAACACTCACAACACAACACAACACACACGCAAACACATGTAGAGGTATGTATGGGTTTCCCAGGAGGCGCTAGTAGTAAAGAAACCGCCTACAGTGCAGGAGACTTAAGAGAGGCGTGCTCCACGTCTGGGTTACAGCCCACTATGTTGTGCTCTGCTAAATGACTCGGTCATGTCTGACTCTCTGCGACCTGGGGACTGCAGCCCGCCAGGCTCCTCTGTCCATGGGGATTCTCCAGGCAAGAATGCTGGAGTGGGGTGCCATGCCCTCCTCTAGGGGATCTTCCCAACCCAGGGATCAAACCCAGGTCTCCCACATTGCTGGTGGATTCTTTACCATCTGAGCCACCAGGGGAAGCCCAAGAATACTAGAGTGGGTAGCCTATCTCTTCTCCAAGGGAACTTCCTGACTCAGGAATCGAACCGGGGTGTCCTGCATTGCACTTGGATTCTTTATCAGCTGAACTACTAGGGACGCCTCGGCTACAGTTCATAGGGTCTCAATGAGTTGGACAAGACTGAGGCAACTAGTACATACAGCACATAGGTATGTGCATGTTGGGTGTGTTCTTTGAAATCTCTTTTGAACTAGTTACAATATCTTACTAATGTCTCCATTAGGTAATTAATTAACTAAAATCTTGGATATGTAGTTATTTAAAAAATCTATAACAAGAACTTTAGAGTCCATTTATCCAGATGAGAATAGGAAGCAGAAGAAAACGAGGTATATTCCAGAAGATAAAATAACATGTATAAAATCCCTGTAGTAGGAGAAAGCAACACCTATTCAAGAAACTGGAAGAAAGGAAGGTGTATGAGACAGATAGTAAAAGATAAGGCTGGATGGAGTAGGTAGGATCCTAGCATGTTGGAAACTGAAGGCCATATTTAATACCCATGTCTATTTTTATCTCAAAAGAAACAAGGTAAATCCATTTAAATCCATTAAAGTGATATGAGATCAACAAGGAAAGGGAGAGTATGAATAGGAAAAATGTGTGAAGGTGATCAAATACACAAGGTACAACATGGTGACTATAGTTATTAATACTGCTAAGAAAGTAGATCTTAAAATTTCTCATCACAGGGAAAAGTTGTAACTATGTAGGGTGATGGATACAGATGTTAACTGGTCTTATTGTGGTGATCATTTTACTATATATACACATAGCAAATCATATTGCATACCTGAAACTAATACAGTGTTGTATGTCAATTATATTACAATAAAAAACTTTAAAAACTATTGACATTAATTTCTCCAGTTTTGATATTGATATATGTAAATTAGCTTTATAATATAATATACTAAGTGAGGAATATTCTATAATTTAAAATACATATGAATATACATTTAATTTTAGATGTGCATCTGAGTCATTGTTTGATAGAGTAGGAAGGAAAAGGAAGAAAGGAGAGATGGAAATATTTGGTAAATTACCAGTGACAGGCAGCATTTATTGGGGATTTTTTTTTTTTTTAAGAAAAAGGGTTGAGGTAGAGTTACAGGCTGTTGCTATCAGCCAGCAGGAAAAAAAAAAAAAAAATTGAGGTTCAGCAGAAAGATGTGGATTGTCTTATTATTTTCTAAGGATCATGTGTGTGGGTTGGGGGTATGGTGTTGACATTAGTGGGACTTTCAGTCAGTCAAAGAGATATAAAACAGGCTCTAGTTTCATGTAATTGAAGGAAGTGGGGCTGGGAAAGTTCTGTTTCTGAGTCATGACCACAGCATTACCCATCCCAAAGGACCCTGAAATAGAGCTGCAGCTGCCAGCTTCACTCACCTCCACCACCAAAACTTTGAATCATTTCTGAAAATAAATATTCAAGAACTCACAAATGTATTTGTTTAGAAAGATAAATCTTAAATAAGATTTCACCTCCTATATACAGAAAATACTTTCATTCCAATTTTTAGTATCTCTATGGCAAGAAACTACCTTGGCATTTACAGTGTTCCCTAGTATATCAAGAGATTAGGCCTAAAAAGATTACATTTATTCAGCTGGGAGGATGGCAATGAGAGTAAGAGATAATATTTAAACTGACTTGCTTCATGTTTTGAGTATTTTTAAAAATTGTCTTTTAAAGAGTTTTGCAATACCCTTTTTATGAAAAACATATTATTATATCCATAGATTGCTTAATACTTAGAAAAGGCAATGGTGTAACCTAGAAGGACCCTAAGGGGTCTTCCCAGGACAGGCCTTCCCCCACATTCTCTGCTTTAGCTCCTCTCTGAGGTACCCAGATAATAGTATGTGATACAAATTTCTTGAGCTGTTTTGCAGCCTTGAACTCCTGCCCCCACTGGAAGATGTTAATGACTTGATGACCCTGAACACAAAACCCCAGGCTTCCTGGAGCCTAAGGACTGATAATGTTAACCCCTGTGACACCTCACTTGGACCTCACCACCAGCCAGTCAGAGAATTGTGCATAAGCTGATCACAGACCCTGTGACCCACCTCCCCTCACCTGGCTTTTAAAAGTGCCAGGCAGGGGAAATCTGTCCAGTGTCCGGTTCAGGAAGATTCTACTTGTTGCGGAACAATAAAGCCTGTTGGCCACAACTACTAAGTCTGTGCTCCAGAGCTGAGGAGCTGCAACTACTAAAGGCCACGTGCCTTAGAGCCCTTGCTGGGCAACAGGAGAGGCCACCACAATGGGAAGCCTGCACACCGCACCTAGAGAAAGCAGCAAGGACCTAGTGCAGCCAAAAAAAAAAGCACTTTGCTGAAACCCTTTGGGGATTTCATGACTTTTTAGGGCAAGAGACCCCATTTCCTTGCATGGCCTGCAATAAACTTTCTCTGCTCCAAATGTCAGCATTTCAGTTTGTTTAGTCTCTCTGTGCATCTGGCACATGAACTTGCCTTAACAAAAATACCTTTATAATTGAGAAATCTAGCATCACCTGAGATCATTCAGTCTCCCTGATAATGGGACAAACATATTTCTCTCCATGGTTGAAGGACTGAGAAGTACACAATATCTAAGAACACATTATCCAGCCAAAATCCAAAATTCCTATTTGTAACTAGAATCTAATCATGAGGAAACAATCAGATAATCCAAATTGAGAGAAAGTGGACTTAGAGCCTTAAAATATCAGTGTTATTAATTTGGAAAATGAAATTATTATTTATGCACTCTGTGCTCAATTGTATCTGTTTGTGACCCTATGGACTGTAGCCCACCAAGGTCTGTGGAATTTTCCAGGCAAGCTTCCTGGAGTGGGCTGCCATTTCCTCCTCCAGGGGATCTTTCCAAACTAGGGATCGAACCCATGTCTACTGCATTGGCAGGTGGATTCTTTACTACTAGTGCCATGTAGGAATCCCATTGGAAAATGCTGGGAACCAATAAATGCTGTGTATGAGCCTTGATTGCTTTTTGGAATTAAAAAAAAAAAAAAAAACTGAAAATACAAAAAAAATTTTAAAAAGTTACAAAGGACATTATTATGGTGATAAGGGAAAATTAAATATGGGATTCATTTTAGATAATATCAATGCTAAATTTTTAGAGTATTTTAACTTGTGGTTAGATGCGGAAACAGTGGAAACAATGTCAGACTTTATTTTTTGGGACTCCAAAATCACTGCAGATGGTGATTGCAGCCATGAAATTAAAAGACGCGTACTCCTTGGAAGGAAAGTTATGACCAACCTAGACAGCATATTAAAAAGTACAGACATTACTTTGCCAACAAAGGTCCGTCTAGTCAGGCTATAGTTTTTCCAGTAGTCATGTATGGATGTGAGAGTTAGACGGTGAAGAAAGCTGAGCGCCGAAGAATTGATGCTTTTGAACTGTGGTGTTAGATAAGACTTTTGAGAGTTCCTTGGACTGCAAGGAGATCCAACCAGTCCATCCTAAAGGAGATCAGTCCTGGGTGTTCATTGGAAGAACTGATGTTGAAGCTGAAAGTCCAATACTTTGGCCACCTGATGTGGAGTTGACTCACTGGAAAAGACCCTAATGCTGGGAAGGATTGGGGGCAGGAGGAGAAGGGGATGACAGAGGATGAGATGTCTGGATGGCATCACCAACTCAATGGACATGGGTTTGGGTAGACTCCGGGAGTTGGTGATAGACAGGTAGGGCTGGTGTCCTGCGATTCATGGGGTCGCAAAGAGTCAGACACGACTGAGTGACTGAACTGAACTGAGCATGTGGTTATGTAGAAGAATATTCTTATTCTAGGAGATGGATGCATCCTAAGGTATTTCAGTTATAACACAATAGAGTTAAAGGAATATGGATATGACCAAATGTTAAGAATTGAAGAATTTTGGTGAAGAGTTTGCACAGTTTATTGTACCATTCTTTCAACTTTCCTAGGTTTGAAAGTTCTCAAATACTAACTTGGGAAAATAATTTAAAAATAAAAACCCATTGTATTTTTAGTGCATGGTGGTAGTGGTTTAGTCACTAAGTTGCATCGTGTCCAACCCTTGTGACCCCATGGACTGTAGCCCACCAGGCTTCTCTGTCCATGGGATATTCTAGGCAAGAATACTGGAGTGGGTAGCCATTTCCTTCTCCAAGGGATCTTCACAACCCATGGATTGAACCCAGGTCTCCTGTATTACATTTTTTTTTTTTTTTTTTTTTTTTTACTACCTGAGCTAGCAGGGAAGTCATTTTAGTGCATAGATGTTCTCAAATAGAAATCAGTATTAGGTGATTTTATTTGGTTTTACATGCTAAGTCACTTCAGTCAACCTCTTTGTGACCCAATAGGCTATAGCAGCACCAGGCTCCTCTGTTCATGGGATTCTCTAGGCGAGAATACTGGAGTGGGTTGCCATGCTTTCCTTCAGGGAATCTTCCCAATCCAGGAATTGAACCCGTACCTTTTAAGTCTCCTGCGTTGTCAGGTGGGTTCTTTGCCACTAGTACCACCTGGGAAGCTCTATGTGGTTTTCAGGTATATTGTTTAATCTAAAATCAAATCCGAAAGTTAGATGTTCTTTTCTTTACAGATGAAGAAAAAAAAAACTCAAAGGAAGCAAGAGTTTTCCAGTAAAAAGGCTACTCTTTGGCAATTATTCTTACAACCACTTCTTCAACCTCTCCCAAGATCCAACTTAGAGAAATTCTTATTCAAGAATTGCAGTTCTGAACTACTGACACTCTCAAAGAAAACTAATCTGGTTTCAATTCTAAATTTTCTAATTCCTGATCCATCATTCTTATTATTTTAAAAAAGTATTCCTTAAGCCATTTTTACATAAGCAAGAAATACCTTTCTCTTAGCATCTGCCTCAGTTCCTCCTAAAATTTCTAACAATATGTTTCCTAGTATATGAGTATATGCATATACCCACTCATATGAGTGAGTATACTCATACTAAAATAATATTTTTCCTCAATATCATTTTTCTTAAACTCTACTTCATATTTCCTAGTGAGTTTCTCTACTAAAATATCAAATAACTCTTTTTTCAGGTTAGACTTCTCAGTGGCCTACCTAATTGATTTCTCAAATGCAGCTAACAGCCATGTAACCTCTGGTGTCCACCCTGCAGTTATTATTGTGTTATCTATACAGGCCTTCCCTAGGGGGCTGCTTCACCGCTGCTAACGTTAGACCCCACCAGTCTCTTTCCCAAAGATTTGCTGCACAGACTCACTGGCACTGCAGGAATCAGCCCGCTGGCAGCATGCCTTGTAGCTGCTTTATCTTACCATTTTGTAAATACTATTATAAAGTTAATGCATGTATGATCATCAGTTTTTTTGTTTGTTTGTTTTTCTGGTTTTGTTTTTTGTTTTTGTTTCTACTATTTTCAGCATATCACTAGCATTTGCATCTGTTTCTTTCTTTTTTTATTCTTTTTGAACTTATTTTGAGAGCAGTTTCTGAAGTACAAAGCAGATAGAACAGAAATAATTTTCTAAATGTCTTTTTCCCCTCTTTTTCTTTTTTGGTAGAGATTCGACTTGAACATAATTTTAGATTTCAAGGAGATCTGCACTCATCTGAAGGCTGGGTTAAATGGGCTTCTTATAAGTCAGTTTGGATGGGTTGTTTGAATCGTGGGTATAGGGACATGGAGGGAAAGAGAGTGGAACTGGTCCAAAAAACAAGATGACTGTGTTCACCAAGAGGGCTTCATAGAGAAATAATATGGCTTCACCCCTGTCTCCACTGGCCTATCTCCTGTGCACTCAGGCCTGACTCTTGGGGAAAGAGTAGAATAAATCTCATTACTCTATCACTCCCATGGACTCTGAGAGCATTGTCTCACCTCTGGTGGAAGTCTTATGGATAAAGCAAGCTTGGCAATTGCAGATGGCTGAGATACAGATGATGGCAGTAGTATTGTTGCCTGCAGTAGCTAGGCTGGCGATGGCAGTGATCTCTTTAGGACCAACACTAGAGAAAATGTGAGTTATTGGCAAAGGTATCCAAGATTCTGGCCTTAGGCAACAGCAACCTTCACTTGGCTTCTGTGAGTTTAAGCAGCACACTGGAAACCTATGCAGACACTGGTATGCTCCCTTTAGTTAATAGGAAGCATCATCATAATGAGCCAGCAGAGAAAAATAGGAGAAGATTCATATTCCACAATTAGGAGGTAGTTCCTAATATGATGTCCCTATGGAAATCCCAACAAGCAATTTAGAGACAGAACTTCTAGGGTCCCTAGATATGAGTGGAACTCGGGGAAGGTCAGAGAGATACAATGGTTGGCACTCTCATTCTACAGTTACCTCAAGTTAGGGTACTGGTAGATACAAATGTTAAGCTCTCCTTTACCAGAAAAGAAAAATATATGTATTTTCATGGGTGCCTGATATCACACTGTCTTAGGTTGTAATGTCTTTTGACCAGTAATTGGAATCACATCTTTCCTGTGGAGAAATTCTTAGAAATACTACAAAATAGAAACCACTCAGCAGTCATCTGCCATCTTAAAGATCTGAGAATAAGTCAGAAAAAATATTGAACTCGGTAGGAGTGATGAAATTTATTATGAAATGATGAATTTAGTTTTAGATACACCAATTGTAGTATTACCATGGTATTTATTAACATAGCACAGTGATTAGGCAATTGAGGTAGAGGCCAAGGAAGTGCTACTAGAAAGGAAGGAAAGAGCCCTTCCCGGTATCTACAGCTGGGAGAAGAGATATTGTTACTGAAGTAATGATTTTATAATTCTGTATGCTTCCCTGGTGGCTCAGATGGTAAAGAATCTGTCTGCAATAAAGGAGAACTAGGGTCAGTCCCTGGGTCAAGAAGATCCCCTGGAGAAGGGAATGGCACCCCACTCCAGTGTTCTTGCCTTGGAGAATTTCATGGACAGAGGAGCCTGGCAGGCTACAGTCCATGGGGTAGCAAAGAGTTGGACAGGACTGAATGACTAACACTTTCACTTTCATGACAAAAATTATTCTTAGCTATGTATTTACTCTTTGCTAGTTTTCTCTCAACTTTCTTTCTTAAGTTTCACATCTTCCTTTATTTTAATTTTTATTTTTTTAATTAGTTTGCTAGAATACCAGTTTTAGAATTTCTTTCAGGCACAGCTTTAGTCAGGGAAATTTTCTGAATCTTCACTTTTCTGGAAAAGGCTTTGCTTTGCCATGTCATTTTAATTCTAGTTTGACTATATATAAGATCCTAAGTTTGAGAGAAAATAATTTTCTCTCAAGACTTTGAAGATATTGACATTAAGAATGATTTTCTGACTCTCCTTTATTTATTCAGATTTAATCTCACTTATGCATATTTTTCCACATAAGAAAATAGGAGATACAGTGGCCTCTTTCTTTGATATATATATAAATATATATAAACTTTCTGTAACTTCCTTGGTCCTCCTCCACCATCCCTTTACTTTGAATGGTAGATATTAACAGGAGAACCATATCAAAATTCTCAGAAATGTTAAAGAAACCTGGAAGCTATGTCAAAACAGAAGTTAAAAGTTCTGGAAGTAAAAGTGAAAATCGCTCAATCATGTCCAGTTTTTTGTGACCCCACAGTCTATACAATCCATGGAATTCTCCAGGCCAGAATACTGGGGTGGGTGAAAGTGAAAGTGAAGTCGCTCAGTCGTGTCCAACTCTT
Organism: Cervus canadensis; assembly: GCF_019320065.1. Taxonomy (NCBI): domain Eukaryota; kingdom Metazoa; phylum Chordata; class Mammalia; order Artiodactyla; family Cervidae; genus Cervus; species Cervus canadensis. The sequence continues at coordinate 27,429,345 of NC_057400.1, forward strand.
TGCGACCCCATGGACTGTAGCCTACCAGGCTCCACCCTCCATGGGATTCTCCAGGCAAGAATACTGGAGTGGGTTACCATTTCCTTCTCCAGGGGATCTTCCCGACTCAGGGATCGAATTCCGGTCTCCTGCACTGCAGGCAGACACTTTAACCTCTGAGCCACCAGCCTTTCCCTTTTCCGGGGGATCCTCTAAACTCAGGGATCAAACCCAAGTCTCCCTCATTGCAGGCAGATTCTTTACCAGCTGAGCCACAAGGGAAGACCAAGAATACTGGAATGGGTAGCCTTAAAAAAAAAACGACCATTAAAGCTATAAAAAGTACTGTCTTATTTGGATGAGGGATTGGGAAGAACAGAGCCAAATGTTAAATCATAGGACAATCCCACAGGTGGAAATGAAAGAGCTTTTCTTTTGTACATGTGATAGCTCACGGTCTTTTTCTCCTCTATTCTATGGACATAGTGACATTCATGTTTGCCTGATCACGTAAAGAATCATCTGTAATAAGTGATGCATTGTGATTATTTCTCCAGCAACTCATTTTCTCTAAAGAAGCTTCAATCTCAACTTTGATGATTTATTTATGGTACACAAGTTTATTTTACTATGACACTCTAGAAGCTTTACACATGTGAGTAGTATAATGATTCATGTTTTAAATATTTTCTCTCTCAAAATATTAGAGGTATCTGGCACTTAACAGAACTGTATGCAGAAGGCAACTTTTTAATTTAAATATTATCAAATATCTATATTTGTCCATTTTAAAAATTTATATTGTTTTTGCTATAATACATCTTGAGTATAGAAACAGTTTAAAAAATAAGATCTAAACAAGAAGAAAATACAAATCTCTGGTATTCTATTATCCAGAAATAGGAGCTACAGTATTTTGGCATGTATATTTTCCATTATTTCTCTAAGCCTAATGTAGTAAGTTTTGAAGACAGGATGCTTATTTCATGAATGTGTTTTAAAACTGCGTTTGAAATCATGTTTCCTTTACGTTCTGTTCACTTCTCTAAATCTAATTTTAGTTTTGGGTAAATGAGTTTTATACTATAGTATTATGTAAAGAAAAGGGATTTTTTTATCTCATCTACTCTGAATCCAATTTATATTAGGAAACTCTACCCTATATACAGTTTCCATAGGGTAGAGGAGGAAAAGGTTCATCAACTATTAACACATGGACAAGGAACACTTCTTTTTCAGATGCTTCTCTGCTTATATGCCCTGGATGTGGCAGTGACTAAGTTTCTCTCTGTCCTTGCTTCTTATAGCATGGCTCAAGAATGGAAGCCCAATAGCATGGAAATCACTTGAGGTCTTGTTAAAACTGCAGAAGTGAAGTGATGAGAGTGAAGTGAAGTTGCTCAGTCAAGTCTGACTCTGTGACCCCATGGACTGTAGTCTGCCAGGCTCCTCCATACATAGGATTTCCCAGGCAAGAGTACTGGAGTGGATTGCCATTTCCTTCTCCAAGGGATCTCCTGGATCACCTGGGTCTCCCACATTGCAGGCAGACTCTTTACCATTTGGGCCACCAGGAAGCTAGATGCTTCTCTGCTCATATGTCTTGGCTGTGGCAGTGACTAAGTTTTTCTATGTCCTTGCTTCTTACAGCATGACCCAAGGATGGAACACCAATAGCACAGGAGTCACTTGAGGTCTTGTTAAAACTGCAGAATCTGGGCTTAAATATTATAGAGAGACATAATCGGAATTTTCTATTTAACCATAACTCAAGGTGGTTTTTAAATCGGAATTCTGAGGAGCTGCTTTTCAGCCACAGCTTCCATCAGGCCTTTCTCTCTGGAGGATCTAGCTCTCCCTAAGCTCTGAAAACACCAGTCCCTCCCTTGCCTCTTCACCCCAGGGATAGCAACGGTTTCTCATTCTCATTACTCCCTTCCTGTTCCCATTCTTTGTGAATTTCTTTAATTTTACTTACACCACTGTAAATATCTCCTTCAATAAAGTCTCCTTTTAAATTTTGGTTTTCTCTGGGTATATGCCCAGAAGTGGGATTGATGGGTCATACAATAATTCAGTTTTCACTTCTTAAGGATCCTCCATAGTTCACTGTAGCACTATTTACAGTGGAAGCAACCTAAATGTCCATCAAAAGATGAATGGATAAAGGAGATGTGTGTGTTTGTGTGTGTGTGTGTGTGTGTGTGTGTGTGTGTGTATAGTCACCGCCTACAAGTGCCAGCATTGAGGCTGGCAGGGCCCCAGGAGAGGGAGGGGAGGGGAAGCCCTTAAGCAGCAGCTGAGGCCACCGTGATAGCACCATGACCATGGACTGGCAGGAGTGGCATGACCAGTTCCTGTTGCATTCACTGGAGAACGTGGAAGATGTGCTGTATTTCTGGAAGCATTCCATGGTCCTGGATATTGGCGAGTGCCTGACCATCCCGGATGAGTTCTTGGAGCAGGAGAAGCTGACTGGGGCCTGGTGGAAGCAGCTGGTGGCAGACGCGGTGGCAGGTGCCATTCCCCGGAGAGGCACAGCCCCTCTGGACTGCCTCAAGGTCTTCATGCAGATCCACGCCTCCAAGACCAACCGGCTGAACATCCTGGGGGCCTCCGGGGGGAGCATGATCCAAGAGAGCAGCGTGCACTCCCTGTGGCACAGCAACGGGATTAACTTGCTCAAGATTGCACCTGAGTCGGCCATCAAATTCATGGCCTATGAGCAGATCAAGCGGGCCATCCCGGGGCAACAGGAGACTGCACATGCAGGAGCGCTTTGTGGCTGGCTCCCTGGCTGGCGCCACATCCCAAACCATCATCTACCCCATGGAGGTGCTGAAGACACGGCTGACCCTTTGCCTGACGGGCCAGTAAAAGAGGCTGCTGGACTGTGAGTGGCGGATCCTGGAGTGAGAAGGGCCCCACGCCTTCTGCAATAGCTTACCTGCCCAACGTTCTGGGCATCATCCTCTACGCGGGCATCGACCTGGCCATCTAAGAGGAGACCCAAGTTGGATGTCTGGATCAGGAAGATCCCTTGGAGAAGGAAATGGCAACCCACTCCAGTATTCTCTCCTGGAGAATTCCATGGACAGAGGAGCCTGTCAGGCTACAGTCCATGGAGTTGCAAAAGGTCAGGACACTACTGAGTGACTCATACACACACACACACACACACACACACATACACACACAACAGAGTATCACTCAACCATAAAAGAATGAAATTGGGTCATTTGTAGAGACGTGGATAGACCTAGAGAGTGTCATATAAAGTAAAATATGTCAGAAAGAGAAAAACAAATATTGTATGTTAATGCATATGTGCAGATTCTAGAAAAAATTGTACCAATGATCCTGTTTGTGAGGTAGAAATAGAGACATGGATGTAGAGAACAACATGGACACTAAGTGGGGAAAGCATGTTTGGGATGATTTGGGAAATTGGGATTGACATATATACATTAATATGTATAAAAAAGATAACTAATGAGAACCTGTTCTATAACACAAGGAACTCTCCTTAATACTCTGTAGTGACCTAAATGGAATGAAATCCAAAAAAGGGGGATATATGCACACATACTTTTTTTGTTTCGATAAAATATCCTACTTGATCCTCGTAATAAACTCACATTGTAAATACCGTTAAAGATGAGAAAACTGACAAAGGGATTACATAACTTTTCCAAGATCACACAACTGGTATCTGGCACAGCTTTCTGATTTCAGAGGCCATTCTCTCAAAAGCATTATTGTCTGCATATTTTTCTGCTGACTACTTCCAGAAAAATTTTCTCTGATGAAGTCTGCTAATTTTTGAGCAAAGATACTATTGTTCATCTTCAAAAATATACTAGATTCCTAATCATTCTAATAGTTTGAGCTATTAAACCCTATTCATGAACCTCACATTTACAGCCAGGCATTCATTCTGCTGGAGGTCTATTTCTCTCTTCAAAGATGTGCACTCTGTTCAGGACAACAAAGGCAATCCTAGATAGCCAAAAATGTGACTATAGATCAAATCAAATTTGTCCCCAGAAACTATGTCCTTGGCATGTCCTCAGGATATGAAAGGATTCTGGAATCTCAAGGTAACCTCATAACTCATTCAAATATCAGTGCCTTTACATCCATTTGCCAGCAGTCTTCTGTTAGAGGACCACCTCTTCTGGATGCTCACAAAGTTGTTGCATTTTTATAATTCTGACAGTCTGACAATCTCATGTTTACTAAGGTAGGACTAGGTTAAAGACTTTCAGGTGTTGGAAGAGTATTATTTATTGCTCTGTCTATGGAATCTTCCAGGCAAGAATACTGAAGCCAACTGCCATTTCCTTCTCCAGGGGATCTTCTCGACCTAGGGATTGAATCAGAGTCTCTTGCACTTCCTGCACTATTTACAATAGTCTTAGGGTCTGAGAACACCCAGAAGCAGTACTAGATTGCATGAGCCTGTTGTTATTAAATACCATGTTTAACCATCAACACCAATGAAAGGGGTTCTAATTAATTAACACCAAAGATGTCACCCTTTCATACTGTTCATGGGATTCATTATTCATTGAAAGGACTGATGCTAAAGTTGAAGCTCCAATGCTTTGGCCACCCGATGAGAAGAGCCAACCCATTGAAATAGACTCTGAAGCTGGGAAAGACTGAGGGCAGAAGAAGGGAGTGACAGAGAATGAGATGGTTGGAAGGCATCACCAACTCAATGGATATGAGTTTGAGCAAGTTCCGGGAGATAGTGAAGGACAGGGAAGCCTGGAATGCTACCATACATTAGGTCACAAAGAGTTGGACATGACTGAGAGATTGAACAAGAACAACAACAAATATCACCTAAGGAGATATCCTGATTGACCCAGTTTAAAGCAGAACACTTTGCACTTTTTTCACATTTTGATATAAAATGTTTGAATTTCTTTTGGGTGCCAGAAACTATGCCAAGTACTTTCATAGGGATTTTCATATTTAGAACTAATCACAACTTGTGAAGTAGATAGTATTATTTTACAAATGTGAGAATTGAGGTTTTCTGTTTTTATGGGTCCAGTATATAATGATTCATTTTTAAGTAGATAAGATTTTTAGTTGGAGTTTCAATATCAAATTCTCAAAATGCCCAGGTATTGCTTTCTTCTCCAAAGCTCGAGATGTATTTCCAATGAGCAGCCATGTTTAAAAACAACTGGATTATGTGATGAACTTTTACTTTTATCTAGTTTGTTTCATTTTTTCTATTTCATATTCATTTCATTTATGTTTTCCAATTTCTCCATATTTTTTTGTTGTTGTTGTTCTTTCTCAGGCCTATATGAAGCATAGCAAAAAAGCTTTTGTGTGTGTGTGTGTATATGTATAGCATGTATAATATATGTTAGAAAATTTATAAATTTTTCCTAGCTAAAATATTTATGACATTTTGATTCCAGTTGTTTGACTTAGTGTGAATAGATGGCTAGATTTCTAGTTTATATTTACTGAAAACTTTGATATACTTCCATGTATCTTGGCATCTAGTGTTACTTCCAAAAGTCTAGAAAATTTATTATCTTAGTGATTTAAAAATATTTGAATGAAGCTTGAAACTTCTAATACAATTCTGAGAATATAAGGACATATTATGTTATAAAAAATAGGAAATTTATAGATGATACAGTATTGTTAACTAAAGAACAGATTTTGCACAAATTTCACAAAATTTTATGCTAGGAAATTGAGGTTTTCTAATGCAAAAGTGGTGTCGTGGTGTTGCAGAAGACTCTTCAGAGTCCCTTGGACTGCAAGGAGATCAAACCAGTCAACCAGTCAATCCTAAAGGAAATCAATCCTGAATATTCATTGGAAGGACTGATGCTGAAGCTAAAGGTCCAATACTTTGGCCACCTGATGCGAAGAACTGACTCACTGGAAAAGACCCTGATGCTGGGAAAGATTGAAGGCAGGAGAAGGAGATGACAAAGGATGAGATGGATGGATGGCATCACCGACTCAATGGACATGAGTTTGAGCAAACTCCAGTAGTCGGTGATCGACAGGGAAGCCTGATGTGCTGCAGTCCATGGGGTCACAAAGAGTTGGACACAACTGAGCAACTGAACTGACTGAACGCAAAAGTATAGGAACTATCTTATTGAAAAAGAATTTAAAAGTTAGTGCAATGATAGAGACAAACAGGAACTCCAATATACTTCTACTAAGAGTAAATGTGCAGCCAATAGAAATAACTGTTTACTAATATTCAGGAGAGGTGACCATGCCCTTACCCTAGTGGGCTTCCCTTGTGGCTCAGCTGGTGAAGAATCTGCTTGCAATGCGGGAGACCTGGGTTTGATTCCTGGACCCCCTGGAGAAGGGAAAGGCTACCCACTGCAGTATTCTGGCCTGGAGAGTTCATGGACTGTGTCGTCCATGAGGTCGCAAAGAGTCGGACACGACTGAGTGACTTTCACTTAATCTGGTATCTGACAAGTCCACTACTATTCTGAGAAACTCCTCAACATCTACCCATGAATGGGAATGTTCATTGCATTCTCTGCTATAATCATGGTTAAATGAAAATGATTTCAAGGCTCAACAAAAGGAACATACAATAGGTTATGCTTAGATTCAGAATGCAATAGGTACTTCATGATACCATTTGTTCAGAGTCTGACGCTTCAAAAACTTTAACATATATTGCTTGTACCTAACTATATATGAATATATGTTGTTGTTGTTCAGTCACTAAGTCGTGTCTGACTCATTGTGACTCCATGGACTTCAGCAGACCATGGCTTCCTTTCCTTCACTATATATGTAGTAAAATATTAAAGTATTGAATATGGGGTGGTGTTTACCTCTGAGGGGAAGGAAGAAGAATATATAATGACTATACAAATGGATTTCACCCTCATTATTAGAGTTGGGTGGTGATTTCTCATATGTTCTCTTAAGTTAGTTTATATTCTCTGATTTTAACATTAAAAGAAAAGTAGTACAAAGTGTCAAAAGTGAGAAAGTATATAATAATGGGATACTACTAAAAAATATCATGCACACATACAAACAAACACAGATAAAGTGGGGAAATCTGAAAACCTGTGTACTGTACCAATATCTATGTCCTGTTATAGTGTGTTACTATAAATTTGTAAGATGCTACTGTGGGGGAAACTAGGTAAATATTTGGTCTTCCTTGGTGGCTTGAACTGTAAAGAATTTGCCTGCAATTTAGCAGCCCTGGGTTCAGGATCTTCTTATTTAATCTCTTACAAATGCATGTGAATTATATCAATAATTATTTCAATTTAAAATAAAAATAATTTAAAAATATTAAAAATATGATGCTTCCACAAGTATACCTAAGATAAAATTTGCTTTCATTAAAATTCAAAGATTTTAAAACTTTATAAGGATGAAGAAAATCTGCCACAACTGTCAATCACAAAATTATTTGATTTAATTTCCAAGTTGATTTTTTCCCTAATACTGAGTAGCACCTTGGCCCCATGTATACAGTGTGTGCCTTGCTTGCCTATAGTAAACAAAATGGTAAAAGGTATAGAAAAATCACCAAAAAATAATTTTATCTGTCTTCTGGGAATTACAAATGTGAACTTGAACATTACTTATTAAATAAATGAAAAGGAACACATATTAGCTCTCATTCTGCATATATGAATAAAGTACCACCTTTGTCAATAATATTACAATTTACAGTGAGTTTGCACCCAACAACTTTAATACAAAAACTGACAACCGAACAGACTGTTTCAAGCCTGGTCATGTGCCAAGTCCTAATAATCTTTGGAGCCTGTGGAAAAGCAGAATCCCAGTCAAGCCTCAAAATTTCTGAATTGAAGTCCATTAGGATTGGGAAGAAGAATCTACATTTACATGAAATTTTAATACACAATTTCTGTGCAATAAAACTTCAGACTACCAGTTTTAACATTTGCATATTCTTGTTGGTTGTCACCTTTTACAAAATTAATCAACTGTGTCTGCACATCATATATGGGTTGCAGTTTTAAACTGTAAAGTCCATTCCCTTTTAATCTGATAGGTTATTTTGTATCTAACTGGGCATGAGTAAGTACTTGTGTGTAACCAAGTGAGACCATCAAAACTACTATGTAGAACCTAGGTGAGCTTAAGAGCAATTAAACAGACAACAAAGTTCGCAGAAAGAGAAAAACAGTCCATTGCATTGTTTCCATCTTTGTGAAAAAGCACCTTTCGTTTTATTTGCATTACTAAAAGCAACTTGTGCATGTAAAAATATATTTGGTGTTATATATGAGAGTAGAGAAACTCATAATTTTGTTCCTAGCAATGTTTGGCTGCTGGTAAGGCTCAATGGGTACTTATTTTTTCCTTTTTTAATAAATGAATTGGATCCCTGAAGCACAACATGCCATGTAGACAGAACCTGGAAGATATTTTCTGAAGTACCTTTTAACTAGGCTTTAGAATAATTAGGCTTTCCTACAGGCAACCACACTCATAATCTGAGGTAGGTGTCTAATTTCAGTGTCTTTACACATTCTCAACCTATCTTGAGCTCACCTGATTTTAACCCACATCCAGCGCTGTCTTGCTGGGCTAATGGAGTCATGTGGGACACAACAGGAGGTAGTTAAATATGCTTGGTCTTGATGCCTCTCTCATTGTCCAATTACGTGACTCTTGGAAGTTACAGCTCATGGAATCTTGGACCTGGCACACCAGGGCAGTTGATCAAACACAGATTCTCAGACCCAGAACTCACATTTCAGCTCTAGCTCAGATGAAGATCTGCCAAGCTCCTGGGATGATTTAGCACAGAAGACTTGAAATAGCTTCAGGAAATGCAAAACTTTCTGTCAATTTGAATGGTTCCTGTCACTTTTTTAGAACACCTGGCACTCTTATATTTAAATTACAATTCCAGTTTTAATTGGAAGGAAACTAACAATAAGCCCCTTTCTGCTTCTATAGTACTTTAGGTCTGGCTTTCCTTTAATTTTCTGAAAAGGCAGATTTGGGAAATGAAATTAGCAATGCAAGGTGAACCTAGTGTGAATTTTGCTGAAGATTATGCAAATACAGGAAATTATAATTCTATCAGGATGTCATTACATGTGCCTACTTAGACACACATTTTCTGCTATGTTTAAGTTAAACAAAACACTAAATGACTATGTAGTATGACATCTCATTAATATGTTTCCATTCACATCTGTGCCTTTAGTATAAAAAAAAACTGACTGCTTCAGTGATAAGAGATTAGGTCCTTTAATTAGAAACAAATGATAAATCACAGTTAACCCCATGTGATGCTTTCTAAAACTTCCATCAAATATTCCTCTTAAAACATTATTAAACACAAGTTCCCCAGATCTACTTCCTAGAAAGTGCCATTTAACAAAACCCAGGCAGGATGTTAATACTGGGGCCGAATTACAGGTTGCCAAAGCATTTCCTGTGAGGGGATTGACAGGGGATCATTTTGTCATGGGGCCACCTCCAGTGTGTTGTGACAACCACTCATTACACCTCTGCGCACAGCACTCAGCTGTAGGTTCTACAAGATGCAAATAGCTCCAAATGGGTTCAATTTAGAGCGAGTGGATAATGTATCATTCACTTCGCTAAGGTAGAAGCTTTTAATTTTTCAAGAACAAGGAAGAGAAGAACACTGCAGTTGCTGGAAATAAAGATTTAGCTAACCAACTATGCCTGAGAAGTGGAGTCACAATAGTAATATCTGTTACGTTATAAATAAAAACAGTTTACCTTCATTGTTTCCCCTTGGCCTAAACCAAAACACCAAGTGGTCAAGTGAGCATCACCTCTCAATACATATAATTATCCACTTAAGAGCTCCATGTCAAAAACTAGTAACCTCTAAGTCATGGTAGGTTTTTCGCTTATAAAAGGAACTGCTTACAAAGCTACTATGGTTAATTATAATAATATTCAAAAAGTGTTTAAAACGCATTTTGATATGGAAAAAAGTACCATGGTAAGCTTTTCACAGTTAGACTTTAATGTTTTAGTGTGCTAGCGTTTCTACCCCTCTGTGATTTTACTCCCACTGTTCTATTACTGATTTCGGTAAGTGTTGCTAACAATGGAATGCTGCAAGTCCCTACTACCAGTTATTTACACAAGAGAGTTATGCTAATATGGATTGGAAAAGTCAATAAGCCTATTTAAGATTCCTGTGTTTAACAAAGCCACAGGAGAAGCCAGGGACCTACAAAAACAGGCTCATGTGAAAAGATGGCTGTTTTCTGCTATGAGTACGTTAATGAACAGAACTCTCTCTGCTCCAAATTGTCAGTATCTCTCTGGTCATGATTACTAAAATCCTCTGAATGTTAATGTTCTTTTGTTTTAAGCTAAAAATTAATTATCCACTAGAAATCAACTGAGGTGTGCCTATATTTGATCTATGTGAAAATGATAACAAATTTATCTAAAAATTTTTGAACTGGAAACAATTTCTTTAACCTATTCAGGATGTAGAACACTTATAAAAGTAATGATTCTTAAAGTTGTTATTCTCTTCTTGAAAATTAAGCTACTTTTCCAGTAGAAAAAGCATGTACATTTTATATATATGCAAACAGACATATAGAACCATTACAGTTACTGTTTATATGTTGAAGACCTTTAAGTACTTTGTACAAATTATACATATATATATATATATATATATATATATATATATATATATATATATATGCTTATAGACATATAGACATATGTGTCCCTCTCAGAGAGAGAAGTCCATTTTGGATTTGATCCCAGGAATCACTGGTAAGAGAAAGTAAAAGTGGCATAGGGAAGAGAAGGCAGTTATTAAAGTTGGAATGATCAAGCAAGTTGTTTACTTCTGTTGAGGAAATCTGGGGGTCTGTATAACATGCACCATAGAGTTACCCATCAATGTGGCAAAGGAACCTAGCATTTATAGACTTATTTCCATCAGTCATTGGCTGAGTGCTATTCCTAGGGTATGCATAATAATTCTCTAACCCTTAGGTGGTTTAATTAAAATAAAACTCAAGGAACAGGTAATGTTGGGTTTATACTACTGTCTATTCCGTTATAGTAACTTATTTCCTCCCTTTGTGCTGCTACAACAAAATACTAAAGATTGAGTGGCTTAGAAACAACAGAAATTCATTTCTCACAATTCTGAAGGCTAGAAAGTCCAAAATCAAGGCACTAACAGCTTTGATGTCTAGTGAGGGCCTGATACTGGTCCATAGATAGCTGACTACTTGCTGTGACCTCACACGGTGGAAGGAGCAAGGGAGCTCTCTAGGGCATCATATAAAGGTTTCCCCTAGGGGCTTCACCCCTGACCTAATCATTTCTAAAAGACCCATCTCCTAATACCAACAGCTTGATGATTGGGATTTCAACAGAGGAATTCTGAGGTGTCACAAACATTCAGTTTATAGTATCAGTGGAAGGCATAATTCTTAGTTGGCAATGCTGCTTTTTGGACCAAGATTATATTTCCTAGTCATCCCTGACCAAGCTTCATTTAATGAGATATAATCAGAAGTGTTTGTGCAACTTTTAAGCACTGATCTTAACAGTTTAAAAAAAAAAAAATTTCTCTTTTTACAATTTGGCCTCCTTCCTACTGCCTGGAATATAGACCTAAAGCCTGGAGTTCTAGCAGCCATTTTGGACCATGAGGGTAAAATTGTGTGTTAATGAGAACTGAATTCTAAAAAATTTATCTCCAGACTTTACATGTGAAAGAAATACAGTTATATCTTGTTTAAAAATATTATCTTTGGATTTTCTGTCACATGCAGCTGAACCTAATGTCAACCATTATAGTTACTGTTTGTAATAATTTGGAAACCTATAATATACTTTGTACAAATTTCATGAAATATATATATTTTATGTAAATAGCAATAATAATGAAACATATTGAGGAATAGAACACATTAGGTAGGAATGCTTATTATAAAAAAAATATCAATTTTCCCTACTTTAACCTATAGATCAAGTACAATTTCAGAGAAAATTCAGGAGTATTTTATCTTTAGTTTTATAGATGCTTTTCTAAATTTAATATATAAGAGAAAACCACAAGAGTACCCAAGACACTTTTGAAAAGGGAAGTTCCACTTAGCAGATTTCAAGAATTCTATAAAAATATATTAATTAAGAATGTTCATTATTAATACAGGTTTAGAGAATTGTACAAAAGAGCTAAAACTATAGAACTAAATTTGTACAAATTGTACTTTAATAAATGTGAGAATTGGACTATAAAGAAAGATGGGCAATGACGAATTGATGCTTTTGAACTGTGGTATTGGAGAAGACTCTTGACATTCCCTTGGACTGCAGGAGACTCAACCAGTTCATCCTAAGGAAATCAGTCCTGAATATTCATTGGAAGGACTGATGCTGAAGCTGAAGCTCCATTACTTTAGCTGCCTGATATGAAGAACTCATTGGAAAAGACCCTGATACTACAAGATATTGAAGGCGAGAGGAGAAAGGGATGACACGGGATGAGATGGTTGGATGGCTTCACTGACTTGATGGACATGAGTTTGAGTAAGATCCAGGAGTTGGTGATGGACAGGGAAGCCTGGCATGCTGCAGTCCATGGGGTCGCAAAGAATTGGACATGACTGAGCAACTGAACTGAACTGAAAATTACACATCTGTTTATCAAATTTTACATATGTTTTAAAAAATGAGAAGATATTTGGAATATCAAACAATATTGGTTAGTATTCAGGCTAGTTTGCCATATTAACAAGAGATTCTACTCTTTTTAGAAAACTTGGCAAAAATATAAAATTACATTTCATAGAAACCAAAAAATAAATAAATATATGAAAAGATGCTTAATTCCATTAGTAATCAGAGTTAGGCAAATTAAAACTTCAATAATGAACTGTTTCAAATTATCACACTGTCAAAATTTTAAATGATACCAGTCAAATTTTATACACTGCTAGTGGAAGTATAAATTGGGACTACTACTTCAGAAAACAATTTGCAAAACTTACAGACATTTCTGTAATAGCAAAATATGAGGGGTGAACCAATGACAGGATAATAAATAATTGTTGGTATATTCATATACTATAATATTATAGAGAAAGAAAAAAGAAATATAATATGCCAAAACATGTATGAATCTCTAAATATAATATTGAGCAAAGAGAAATAGCAGAATAATACAATATAATCTGTAAGATCTTGTGTATCTTTGGCTCTGAACTAATGTGAACATGTATAGCGTAAAAGCTCACAAGACTCAGGTTGACCTAAATATTCTTAGCACGAAAAAGCAAACAAATCTCCCCAAATCAAACTAGAAATAATTCAAGTTATCACTAGACAGGACTGTTAAAACCTCACTGAAAAATTCAAACACTGGTTAGAATCTTCAGAATTTTCTACTAGTGGCTAAATTAGTCCCAGAATAAATGTTTCACTGTCTTTTCTATAATAAATCTTTTAAAAAGGAGCCTCAAAATGATAAAATTGATCTGTTAGTAAGTTAACTGCATGCCAGAACAAAGTCTAACATTCTTAAAGAAATGATACAAGTTTTGTATCAAGAAATGATAGAAATGAAATTTTGGAAAGTCTGGCATCCAAAATATATTTCTAGACATATGAAGTTAAGAAAAGAATCCAATTAATTGAAATATATCTGGAATTTAGGAAAAATAGAATTAGAAGGTAAAATTTTAACCATCATAAAGGTAATACTAGGATGTAAAGTACAACATGAATATAATGAGGAGAGTGAATAAAGATACAAAAACTAAACTGAAACTTCTTGAGATGAAATACATATGTTAAATGGAAAATACATTGGATGGGATTAACAGATAACTAGATTCTGCAGAAAGAATGAAGAGTGATTTGAACTTGAAGACACAGTAATAGAAATTATTCAAAATAAAGCATAGAGGAAAACAAACACTGAAAAATAATAAATGGCATATTAGTAACCTGTGCGACTCTACTGGTTTTCTATTGTTTCCATACAAATTACCACAAACTAAGTGGCTTAACCAACAAGAATTTGTTATGCTACAATTCTGTGGGTTAGAAATCCAACATAGGACTTACTGGGCTACAATCAAGGTATAGGCAGGATTACATTCCTTCCAAAAATTTAGAGCAGAATCTGTTTCCTTGTCTTTTCAGTTTCTAGAGGTTATCCACATTTCTTGGCTCACAGCTTTTTTTTTTTCCCATTTTTAAGTCAACACCAGTAAATTGAATCCTCATATCCCTCTGACCCTCTCATGGTCATTGCTCTTTCTGTGATCACAATGAGAGTAGGCTCTTTGCTTTTAAGGGCCTATGTGATACTAGACCCACTCAGATAACCCAGGAAAATCTTTCCATCTTAATGTCCTTAACATTGTCACATCTGTAAAATCCTTTTTGTAAGGGACATATTCACAGACTCCAGTCAGTCAGTCAATTCAGTCACTCAGTCATGTCCGACTCTTTGCAACCCCATGAATCGCAGCACTCCAGGCCTCCCTGTCCATCACCAACTCCCGGAGTTTACTCAAACTCATGCCCATCGAGTCGGTGATGCCATCCAACCATCTCGTCCTCTGTCGTCCCCTGCTCCTCCTGCCCCCAATCGCTCCCAGCATCAGGGTCATTTCCAATGAGTCAACTCTTCGCATGAGGTGGCCAAAGTATTGGAATTTCAGCTTCAGTGTCAGTCCTTCTAATGAACACCCAGGACTGATCTCCTTTAGGATGTACTGGTTGGATCTCCTTGCAGTCCAAGGGACTCTCAAGAGTTTCTCCAACACCACAGTTCAAAAGCATCAATTCTTCGGTGCTCAGCTTTCTTCACAGTCCAACTCTCACATCCATATATGACCACTGGAAAAACCATAGCCTTGACTAGATGAACCTTTGTTGGCAAAGTAATGTCTCTGCTTTTTAGTATGCTATCTAGGTTGGTTATAACTTTCCTTCCAAGGAGTAAGCATCTTTTAATTTCATGGCTGCAATCACCATCTGCAATGCCTTTGGAGCCCTTAAAAACTAAAGTCTGACACTGTTTCCACTGTTTCCCCATCTATTTCCCATGAAGTGATGAGACCAGATGCCATGATCTTAGTTTTCTGAATGTTGAGCTTTAAGCCAACTTTTTTACTCTCCTTTTCCACTTTCATTAAGAGACTTTTTAGTTCCTCTTCACTTTCTGCCATAAGGGTAGTGTCATCTGCATATCTGAGGTTATTGATATCTCTCCTGGCAATCTTGATTCCAGCTTATGCTTCTTCCAGCCCAGCATTTCTCATGATGTACTATGCATATAAGTTAAATAAGTAGGGTGACAATATACAGCCTTGACATACTCCTTTTCCTATTTGGAACCAGTCAATTCCTAGGCAGGTTGATAAGAAGTCCTGGGGTCCCCAAGAAGAGAGAGGTCTGGAATTCTCAAGGAGGAGGAAAGGACAAATGTGGTTTTTTTTTCCCCCTTTACATTCCTTAGTCTTAGTCACATAAAATGTTTTTATCTTTAAGCCTGAAACTGATGATTACACAACAAGCAATTCAGTTTAAACTCTGTACTAATAACAACAATGTATCCTGCTTGAGGACAGTTTCTCCTTCCTGAAAACCTTCTGTTTAATCCTGTTATCTTAAAATGTAAATTATGGGAGTGGGTCTAGTAAGATCTTTACAACCTCCAGACATTCTTTCGATTCACTGTAATAACTAATTAAAAGTATATAACTACCTTGCTAACACCAGCTAAGAGGGCACTCTTTCTACTGGCTTCTGATGTCAGAAGCTTATCTCTTTTATACTATAATAAAACTTTATTACACAAAAGCTCTGAGTGATCAAGACTTTTCTCTGGCCCTGGATTGAATTTTTATCCTCCAGAGGCCAAGAAGCCCAGCGTCTTTTTTGGTTCAGCAACAACCTTTCAATTGGAGGGATAGTTGCATGAATGAATATAAACCTCGTATTTTGTACTTAGCAAAATATCAAGAGTCTTTTGAAAGAAGTGTTTTCAGAAGATAAAAGTTGAGAGAACTCACCATCAGCTAACTGAACTACAAGACATTTTAAAGGAAATTCTTCAGGCAAAAGGAAACTGATACCAGATGGACATTGGATCTACATAAAGCAATAATGACGGTCACACATGATAAGTAAGTGTAACATGTACAATTTTTTTCTCTCATTTTAATATCTTTGAAAGATAACAAGCTATTTAAAAAATAGCAAGGTACTTTGAGTTTCATAATGCTAGGTAGTTAGAATAGGAAACAGGAGTCCAGAATGGCGGTGGCTAAAAGACAAGGAAGGAAAATAGAACAAAGGAAGGTCAAAGAAAGGTCTGAGGACCTGAGTGAGGACCTCAGGTAGAACAAAGAGCACTCCTGTCTAGCCCAATTTACATAGTGGAGGCCCAGGGGGGAGGAAAAAGCATATAAAAAGAGGAGCCAAGGTCTCTCTCTCTCTCTCTCTCCCCTCAACCGCACGCTGGTGCGCATCTTTGGGTCGGCATGCCCTCATGCCTGGAAGATGGATTCTCCTGCTATTTTCTAAATAAAATAGAGCTGTAACACTGATATGTCTGCTATAACACAGTCTGTCCAAGACCTGAGAGCTGTGACGCGCTGAGGGCTTTAATGTCTGTCACTCCAAATCTTTGTTGTGATGAGACAGAACTGAGGAGAATACATTCGCCTGACAATAACATCTAGAGGTAAATTGTATGACAAAAAAGCACAAGGGATAAGAGAAATAAAAGCAAAGTATATGTTAAAAGTGATTGCATTCTGTGTGGATTGCTTAATAAGAGTTATTGTTGTCACTAAGTCATGTTTGACTCTTTTGTGTCCCCATGGACTGTAGCCCATCAGGCGTCTCTGTCCATGAAATTTCCAGGCAATATACTGCAGTAGATTGCCATTTCCTTCCTCAATGATAATAGTTACAATGAACTAAAAGTTTAGAATGTCTCTCATTAAATCTAAGACAACTACTAAAATTATAAGAAGAGTCATAGATAATATTCCAATAGTGCAGATAAAATGTAATCACAAACCATTAAAATAATCCAAATATAGGCAGGAGAAAGAAGAAAAACATATTGTATACATATAAATTAAATGGTAAATGGTGATTTAAATGCAACCACATCAACATTTGCATTAAATGCAGATGACTTAAATATTCCAAAGAACGAACAGAAATGTTTAGATTGTGTAAAAAAGTGAAACTAGGCTATAAGCAAAGTTTATACAAAATGTACACAAAGACTTGCTTTAAATATAAAAATGTTAAATGTTAAAAAAAAATGTTGAAAATGACATACCACACAATTCTTAATCAAAAGAAAGTTGAAAACTCCATAATAATATTAGAAACAGAGAATGATATGGTTGGATGCATCATGGACTCAATGAACATGAGTTCGAACAAACTCCAGGAGATAGTGAAGGACAGGGAAGCCTGGAATACTGCAGTCCAAGGGAAAGCAAAGAGTCAGACACAACTGAGCAACTGAACAACAACAACAATCTTAGAAAAGTAAGCTTTAAGTAAAAAAAAAAATTAAAATAAAAGATCTAATATAATGAAAAATGGGTAAATTCACCAAAATGGCATGACCATTCTACATGTTTATGTACCTAATATCAGAGTCATAAAGCAAAATTAGAGTCATAAAGCAAAAAAAGACAGAACTAACAAAAGAAAATACATTAACAATTATGGTTTAAGATTTTAGCACTTCTTTCCCAGTAATTGGTAGAACATATTGTTAAAAAAAAAAAAAAAAAAGGCAGTAATAGAGAAAGCTTGTACAACATATCAACCAATTTGACCTAACTGACATTGCAGAACACTAGACTCACACAGCAGAATACAGATCATTAACAAGTAAACATAAATATTGACAAAATAAACCATATTCTGGGCCATAAAGCAAAGCATACTGTGCATGCTCCTTCAAATACACCAGAAACAAACAAAAAATCCAACTTAATATCAATTAAATAAAGATTTCATGACAACCACAAATATACGGCAATTATATAACACACTTCTAAACAAATAAAAAAATCATGTGTCAAAGAGGAAATTAAAAGGAAATTAAATATAAATAGTTTTTAAAATATCAAACAATTAGTTTGCTAGGTCTGTCTTAAGTACCAAAGACTGGGTGGCTTAAACAATAGATATTCATTTTCTCACAGTTCTGGGGGCTAGAAGTCAGAGATCAATGAGTTGGCAGGGTTGTTTCAAGGGGGTCTATCTCCTTGGCTTGTGGATGGTTATTTTTATATTCACATACTCTTCCTTCTGTGCATGTCCTCCATTCTGGCACCAATTACATGTCCTACAATTCAACACAATTACATCACTACCTGGAGAGATAATGTCAGATACCACAAGTTAAAGGCTCAATCTTATAAGACTCTTCCTGGCCACCCCAGACACTAAATACCTGTGCTTCTGAAAGACTGGCTACACTATCACCTTAATACCAAAACCAGACAAAGATGTCACAAAAAAGAAAACTACAGGCCAATATCACTGATGAACATAGATGCAATAATCCTTAACCAAATTCTAGCAAACAGAATCCAACAACATATTAAAAAAATCATACATCATGACCAAGTGGGCTTTACCCCAGGAAAGCAAGGATTCTTTAATATCTGCAAATCAATCAATGTAATATACCACATTAACAAATTGAAAGATAAAAACCGTATGATTATCTCAATAGATGCAGAAAAAGCCTTTGACAAAATTCAACATCCATTTATGATAAAAACTCTCCAGACAGAAGGAACATACCTCAACATAATAAAAGCTATATATGACAAACCCACAGCAAACATTATCCACAATGGTGAAAAAATTGAAAGCATTTCCCCTAAAGTCAGGAAAAAGATAAGGGTGCCCACTCTAACCACTACTATTCAACATAGTGTTGGAGGTTTTGGCCACAGCAATCAGAGCAGAAAAAGAAATAAAAGGAATCCAGATAGGAAAAGAAGAAGTAAAACTCTCACTGTTTGCAGACGACATGATCCTCTACATATAAAACCCTAAACACTCTACCAGAAAATTACTAGAGCTAATCAATGAATATAGTAAAGTTGCAGGATATAAAATTAACACACAGAAATCCCTTGCATTCCTATACACTAACAATGAGAAAACAGAAAGAGAAATTAAGGAAACAATACCATTCACCATTGCAACAAAAAGAATAGAATACTTAGGAGTATATCTACCTAAAGAAACAAAAGACCTATATATAGAAAACTAAAAACACTGATGAAAGAAATCAAAGAGGACACAAATAGATGGAGAAATATACCGAGTTCATGGATTGAAAGAATCAATAATGTGAAAATGAGTATACTACCCAAAGCAATCTATAGATTCAATGCAATCCCTATCAAGCTACCAATGGCATTTTTAAGAGAACTAGAACAAATAATTTCACAATTTGTATGGAAATACAAAAAACCTCGAATAGCCAAAGTAATCTTGAGAAAGAAGAATGGAACTGGAGGAATCAACCTGCCTGACTTCAGGCTCTACTACAAAGCCACAGTCCTCAAGACAGTATGATACTGGTACAAAGACAGAAATATAGATCAATGGAACAAAATAGAAAGTCCAGAGATAAATCCACATACCTATGGACACCTTATCTTTGACAAAGGAGGCAAGAATATACAATAGAGAAAAGACAACCTCTTTAAAAAGTGGTGCTGGGAAAACTGGTCAACCACTTGTAAAAGAATGAAACTAGAACACTTTCTAACACCATACACAAAAACAAACTCAAAATGGATTAAAGATCTAAATGTAAGACCAGAAACTATAAAACTCCTAGAGGAGAATATAAGTAAAACCCTCTCCGACATAGATCACAGCAAGATCCTCTATGACCCACCTCCCAGAATATTGGAAATAAAAGCAAAAATAAACAAATGGGGCCTAATTAAACTTAAAAGCTTTTGCACAACAAAGGAAACTATAAGCAAGGTGAAAAGACAGCCTTCAGAATGGGAGAAAATAATAGCAAACAAAGCAACAGACAAAGGATTAATCTCAAAAATATACAAGCAACTCCTACAGCTCAATTCCAGAAAAGCAAATGACCCAATCAAAAATATGGGCCAAAGAACTAAACAGACATTTCTCCAAAGAAGACATACAGATGGCTAACAAACACATGAAAAGATGCTCAACATCACTCTTTATCAGAGAAATGCAAATCAAAACCACAATGAAGTACCATTACACGTCAGTCAGAATGGCTATTATCCAAAAGTCTACAAGCAATAAATGCTAGAGAGGGTGTGGAGAAAAGGGAACCTTCTTACAGTGTTGGTGGGAATGCAAACTAGTACAGCCACTATGGAGAACAGTGTGGAGATTTCTTAAAAAACTGGAAATAGAACTGCCATATGACCCTGCAATTCTACTCCTGGGCATACACACTGAGGAAACCAGAACTGAAAGAGACACGTGTACCCCAATGTTCATTGCAGCACTATTTATAATAGCCAGGACATGGAAGCAACCTAGATACCCATCAGCAGATGAATGGATAAGAAAGCTATAGTACATATACACAACAGAATATTACTCAGCCATTAAAAAAGAATACATTTGAATCAGTTCTAATGAGATGGATGAAACTGGAGCCCATTATACAGAGTGAAGTAAGCCAGAAAGATAAACACCAATACAGTATACTAACGCATATATATGGAATTTAGAAAGATAACCCTATATGCAAGATAGAAAAAGAGACACAAATGTATAGAACAGACTTTTGGACTCTGTAGGAGAAAGCGAGGGTGGGATGATCTGAGAGAACAGCATTGAAACATGTATACTATCAAGTGCGAAATAGATCACTAGCCCAGGTTGTATGCATGAGACAAGTGCTCAGGGCTGGTGCACTGGGATGACCCAGAGGGATGAGATGGGGAGAGAGGTGGGAGGGGGGTTCAGGATGGGGAACACATCCTGAACTAGGATATGTAAATCCATGACTGATTCATGTCAATGTATGGCAAAAACCACTATAATATTGTAAAGTAATTAGCCTCCAACTAATAAAAATAAATGAAAAATAAATAAATAAATAAAAATAAATAAAATAAGAACATAGCCTAGAACATGGGAATAGAAGGAAATTCGTTCTCCTATAAGCAGCTAGATCTCAATTAAATGCAGCTTCTTTTCTTCCTTTCACATTAGATGAGTCAAATTGTGTATAAGCTCCCACTGTCCTCTCTCCTACCACCTGTGTATGTGTATTCATGAGGCTAGAGATGGTCAAAAGGATCCAGACTGAACAGGCAATGGGGTGCCATTTCTAAACACAGTAGTACCCTCTCCCCATTTCACGTGCTGTCAGCAATTGACTTATTCCTTAAATTATACATTTCTTGAACTTTCCAGTGGCTGCATGAAGCTACTGGTGCTGATTTTTTTGGAAAGCTCTCTCCAGTGCCTGTAGAAACTGGAGGAAGACAGAGTAGTCTAAGTGCTGCAGTAATGCAAAAGGTGTAACTTTCCCAGGATTATGGATCCCTCAACCAAAATGAAGAGGAAAATGTGTCAGAGAAGAAGGGCTTTGGTGCAACAACTATTGATTACCTGCCATCACAATGGGTTTCCCTGATGACTCAGACAGCAAAGAACTTGCCTGTAATGCAGGAAATCTGGGTTTGATCCATGGGTCTGGAAGAGCCCCTGGAGAAGGAAACGGCTATCCACTCCAGTATTCTTGCCTGGAGAATCACATGGACAGAGGAACCTGGCAGGCTATATAGTTCATGGGGTCGCAAAGAGTCAGACACGACTGAGCAACTAACAATACTTTAGCCTTTTCTAACACACAGCATTAGCCATCACAATAGTCCTAACACCAGTCCATGAGATGGGTGTTATTATACTGCTTTTGCAGGTGAGGAAACTGAGGCCAGTGAGGAACATCTTCCTTATTTCTCTTAAGTTAAACTATCTACCAAGGAATCATAGTTAACAACTGCTAATCTTTCAAAGATTAGTTACATTTTAAAGAAAACAGCATGCTAAAGCCAGATGTGTCTTTGAGAGGATCTAACTCAAACCCACCTGAGGGTTGAGGTGATTGAGGCAAAGTGGGTTAGGGACCCACCCAAGGGCCCCAGGCAGCTGATGCAGAACAGGAGGGAGAACTGTGTCTTCCAGCCCTCACCACTGAGACTTCTTACTTTTCCCATTGTGTAAGATCTTAAATGTGTGGCTTCCATTTTCACGTCTGCTTAATGTAAATAAAGACATCACTTGATATCCTTCACCAAGGAGTATCGGGATCAACACACTTATTCTCTTTCCTGGTAGATACAGGGTAAGAAATCTCACTATGGGTTCCAGTAGGGTGACCGCAACCATCCTCTATCTCCCTCATCAAACCCAGCTATCTTTCAGTTTCCCTCACTGAGGTAGTTGGTGTATGAATACAAATCATTACTAGCAGGATTCAAGCTTCTGCTTGTTGAAAACATCCTACTGGCTTCTATGACATGAGCTTTCTATTCATTCTAATTCAGCCTCATACTTACCCTGCTGGCTCAGTAGTATTATCAGAACCGCTAAGAGACTTGCCCGAGGTCATTCATCTAATACATGTCAGAGCTGAGATTTAACTCCAGCTCAGCATCCTGCCTGGATCATTAGTGTCCCCTCAAGAGACAATTAAGAAAAAAATAAAAGACTGGCTACAGATTGGAATTTCTGTCATCCCTCTCCTTAGGTTTGACTATTTTGCTAGATTTGCTCACAGAACTCAGAGAAGCATTTTAGTTACTAGATTACTGGTTTGTTTTAAATGAATATGGGCTTCCCTGGTGGTTCAGTGGAGAAGAATCGCCCTGCAATTCAGGAACCACAGCAGATGTGGGTTCAATTCCTGGGTCGGGAAGATCCCCTGGAGGAGTTTATGGCATCCCACTCCAGTATTCTTGCCTGGAGAATCACATGGACAGAGGAGCCTGAGGGGCTACAGTGCACAGGGTCACAAAGAGTCAGACATGACTGACAGGACTCAGCACTCACACATGTATAAATGAATATACCTTGTAAACAGTCAGATGGAAAAGATACATAGGACAAAGTACAAGGAAAGGGTGAGGAGCATCTATGCTCCTTCTGAGTATGTCACTCTTTCAGAATCTCCATGAACTCACCTGCCTGTAAGTTCTCTGAACCCTGTCTTTTGGGGGGTTTATGGAGGCTTCATTACATAGGCATGATTGATTATATCATTGATCATTGGTAACTGAACTCAATCTCCACCCGGTTTTCCTTCCCTGGAACTCAAGGGTGTTGGACTGACCGTGCCAACACTCAAATCAGATTGTTGGCTCCCCTAGCAACCAGACCCCGACCTTAAATGTTTTCCAAACGTCATCATGTTAACAACAAAAGACAACTTTATTGCTCTCATCCTAGGCAATCCCAAGGCTATTAAGAGCTCTGTGCCAGGAACAGGATGGAAATCACTTATACATTCTTAGTATAAATCATAGTATCACAATGTCTGTGTCTTAATTTCCTCTTTCTTTTTTTAAGAATACCAGTCATATTGGATTGTTGTTGTTTTGGTTTAGTTGCCAGGTCATGTCCAACTTTTTTTTGTGATACCATAGACTGATGCTGAGGCTGAAACTCCAATACTTTGGCCACCTCATGCGAAGAGCTGACTCTTTGGAAAAGACCCTGATGCTGGGAGGGATTGCGGGCAGGAGGAGAAGGGGACGATAGAGGATGAGATGGCTGAATGGCATCACCGACTAGATGGGCATGAGTTTGAGTAAACTCTGGGAGTTGGTGACAGACAGGGAGGCCTGGCGTGCTGCGATTCATGGGGTCGCAAAGAGTCGGACACGACTGAGTGACTGAACTAAACTGAATGGAGACTGTAGCATGCCAGACTTTTCTGTCCTAGGGATTTCCTATGCAAGAATACTGGAGTGGGTTGCCATTTCCTTCTCCAGGGTATCTTCCCAGCCCAGGAACTGAACTCACAATCTCCTGCATGGCAGGCAAATTCCTTACCACTGAACACCTGGATTAGGGCCCACCTAATGATACCATTTTTATCTTAATAACTACTAACTCTTTAAAGGCCCTATCTCAAAAAACATTCTGAAGTACTGGAGGTTAGCACCTCAACATATTAATTTTGTAGGGATGGAAGGAGGGACACATTTCAGCTTATAATACAACTCTTTTATAAACAAGGAGATTGTCTTAAAGCATTGATCTGAGCTTCCATCTTCAGAAATTAGGGGAGGAAGAGCATAGCGAAAGCAAATAAGGGGAGGGAAGAAAATAATAAGGGTAAGCATAGAAATGAACACAACTGGAAACAGAAACCAAATAAACCAATGAAACAGAAGTCTGAATATTTTGGGAAATCAGTGAAATTGATAAAACTCTATCCAGGTGGATAATTAAAAAGAAAGAAAGACAACAAACATCAAGGATTAAAGGTCTGACATCATTTCAGATTCTGTAGAATTTCAAGAGATTAAGAAACTAGCATAAAAGTTTATACAATGAGTTTAACAACTTATATGAAATGGAAAGTTCTTGAAAGACACAAAGATCAAACCTCATTAAAGAAGAAACAAAATTTGAATAGCCATATATCAATAAAGATTGAAGGCAGAAGGAGAAGAGGATGACAGGATGAGATGGTAGGATGGCATCACCGATTCAACGGACATGAACTTGGGCAAATTCCAGGAGATGGTGAGGGAAGCCTGGCATGCTGCAGTCCATGGAGTCATGAAGAGTTGGACACAACTTGGCGAATGAACAACAATAACAAAATCAATAATGAAATTTAATTTCTAGCTCTAAATCTTATTGCAAAGAAACTACCTGGCTTAGATAACTATGCTGGTGAATTCTACAAAGATAAAAGGAAACGGTAATAGTCATTCTACACAAATTCTTCCAGAAGACAGAAGTGAGAACACTTTAAAATTGATTTTATGAGACTATCAATACAATTATTCTAATTCAGGCAAGGAACACACAAACAAAATTATAGACCAATATTCCTTATGAATATAGATGTAAATATTTTAACACAATTATTATAATAAAATCCAGAAATATGTATTTAAAGTATAATATATAACAATTAGAAATCAGGTTTTATTCCAGGAATCCAAAAATTATCACTATAATTTATTAGAATAAAACTGTAGAACAATAGATGCAAAAACAAGGATTTGACTAAATAAACAATTTGTTAATAAATAACAATTGCTCAGTAAACCAGGTATGGAAAGAAATATCTTCAAACTGATGAGGGGTATCTCTGAAAACTTAATGAAATAAAGAGTGAATGAATTAATTAGTACTTTCTTCATAAGAACACGAATAAGGCAAAGATGTTTTTACTTCTACCACTTTCATTCACCATTGACTTGAAATCCCTAGCTTTTGCAACAGGACAAGAAAAGTAAAAAGACTCAAAAATGAAAAGAAACAGTAAAATTTTATTTACAGATGACAATATTTGCTATAGAATGTAGTACGGAATCTACAAAAAGATATTAGTCTGCTTAGAAAGTCATTTCATAAAAGTTCAGTATGCAAATGTCAGCTATATCCCTATGTCCTACCAGTGAACAGATGGCAAATTAAATAAATTAGAAAATTTCTATGATAGCACCTAAAACCAGGTTTAACTTAAAGATGGATTTAACAAAATGTAAAAAAGCCATACACAGGAAATTCCAAAAAGTAGCTCAGAGGTATCATCAAAAAAGCAAGAGAGTTTCAGAAAAAACATCTATTTCTGCTTTATTGACTATGCCAAAGCCTTTGACTGTGTGGATCACAATAAACTGTGGAAAATTCTGAAAGAGATGGGAATACCAGACCACCTGACCACCTCTTGAGAAACCTGTATGCAGGTCAGGAAGCAACAGTTAGAACTGGACATGGAACAACAGACTGGTTCCAAATAGGAAAAGGAGTACATCAAGGCTATATATGGTCACCCTGCTTATTTAACTTATATACAGAGTACATCATGAGAAATGCTGGGCTGGAAGAAGCACAAGCTGGAATCAAGATTGCAGGGAGAAATATCAATAACCTCAGATATGCAGATGACACCACCCTCATGGCAAAAAAGTGAAGAAAAACTAAAGAGCCTCTTGATGAAAGTGAAAGAAGAGAGTGAAAAAATTGGCTTAACCTCAACATTCAGAAAACTAAGATCATGGCATCTGGTCCCATCATTTTATGGCAAATAGATGGGAAAACAGTGGAAACAGTGGTAGACTTTATTTTTGGGGGCTCCAAAATCACTGCAGATGGTGATTGCAGCCATGAGATTAGAAGATACTTGCTCCTTGGAAGAAAAGTTATGACCAACATAGACAGCATATTAAAAAGCAGAGGCATTACTTTGCTAACAAAGGTCCATCTAGTCAAGACTATGGTTTTTCCAGTGGTCACTTATGGATGTGAGAGTTGGACTGTGAAGAAAGTTGAGTGCCGACAAATTGATGCTTTTGAACTGTAGTATTGGAGAAGACTCTTGAGAGTCCCTTGGACAGCAAGGAGATCCAACCAGTCCATCCTAAAGGAGATCAGTCCTGGGATTTCATTGGAAGGACTGATGCTGAAGCTGAAATTCCAATACTTTGGCCACCTGACGCAAAGAGCTGACTCATTTGAAAAGACCCTGATGCTGGGAAAGATTGAGGGCAGGAGGGGCAGGGGACGACAGAGGATGAGATGGCTGGATGGCATCACCTACTTCAGGGATATGAATTTGGGTAGACTCCGGGAGTTGGTGATGGACAGGGAGGCCTGGCGTGCTGCAGTTCATGGGGTCACAAAGAGTCAGACACAACTGAGTGACTGAACTGAACTGAACTGAACTATTTGGAGAGATACCATGTGGATAAGAATGGCAATACTGGCTATTATGTTGATGCCATATTTTTATAAGGCTCAAGCTACGTTCAATATGACAAATCATTTGGAGATATATATATATATCAAAATCACAATGAGTTACCATTTCACTCTCAAAAGAATGGCCATTAATAAAAAGAAATAGGTAGGAAATAAGTGTGGCAAGGATGTGGAGAAAGTGTAACCCTTCTGCACTACTTGTAGAAATGTAAAATCATATAGACACTATGGAAAACAACACAATGATTCTTTAAAATGTTAAACACAGAATTAGCATGCAATCCAGCAGTTCTCAGTACACATGCAAAAGAATTGAAAGAACTCAAGCAAATATTTGTACATCTGTGTTAGTAGTATCATTATTCACACTAGTCAAAAGGTAGAAACAACCCAAAAGTTCAATAGATGAATAAAAAAGTGTGGTTTATAATACAATGGAATATTATTCTGCCTTTAAAGGGAATAAAATTCTGATACATTCTGTAACATGGGTGAATCCTGACACATTATTCGAAATGAAACAAGTCTAACACAAAAGTACAAATATAATTCCACTTACTTGAGGTATCTACAACAGTCAAATTTACAGAAAGAACAGTGGTTGCCAGAGGCTAGATGTGGGAAGAATGGAGAATTATTGTTAAATGACACAATTTAAACTTGGGAATTTGAGAAAGTTCTGGAGGTAGATGGTGGTAATAGTTGTACCACAATGTAAACATACTTAATGTCACTGAACTGGACACCTAAAATGCTGAAAATGGTAAGTTTTATTATTGTATTTCTTAACTACCATAAAAGTATCAGTCTTAGATTCAAGACAACCCCAGTCATATCCATGTAGTATCTTTTGGTAGAAATTGAAAAGCTTATTCTAAAATTAGCATGAAAATGCAAAATATAGAGTAGTCAAAATAATTTCAATAAAAATGAATAAATTTGGAGCATGTGATTTATCGACTTACTATAAAGTTACAATAATCAGTCACTTCAGTCATGTCCAACTCTTTGTAAACCTCTGGACTGTAGCTTACCTGGTTCCTCTGTCCATGGAATTCTCCAGGCAAGAAATACTAGAGTGGGTTGACATGCCCTCCTCCAGGGCTACTCCTAACTCAGGGATCAAAACCACATCTCTTACATCTCCTGCATTGGCAGGTGGAGTCTTTACTGGCACCACCTGGGAAGCCCCTACAATAATGAAGTTAAGGTGGTACTGGTATCACGATAAACATATAAATCATTGAAATGGAAGAGAATTTAGATATAAACTTCTAGCAAAGAAGGCAGGTAATTCAAAGAAAAAGGAAAATTAAGGTGCATGAAAGACATGAATACCCATAAAAAAGACAGAAATAAATCTTGACCCTTACCTTGAACCGTGTAAAAAAATTACCTCAAAATGGGTCATTTTTAGATCTAAACAAAAATGCTAAACCTATATAACTTCTTTAAGAAAACTGGGAAGAATATCTTATAACTTTAAAGAAACCAAATATTTCTAATATGTAGAATATTAACCATAAAACAAAAAAAGACAAATATGACTTTCTCAAAAGTAAAAACTTCTGCTCTTTGAAAGGTATTATTTAGTATATGAGAAGGCAAGGAAAAGACTGGGGGAAAATATTTGCAGAACACATTTCTAATAAATGACTTCTATCCAGCAATACATAAAGAACTCTTAAAACTCAGTAATAAAAAGATAAACAACATGAGTAATAAATGCAACGTGCAAAAGATTTGAAATTTACAAAGGAGTATATAAACTGTACATAAACATCATAAAATATGTTTAATATCATTTCTAGTTGATAAAATGCAAATAAAAGACTACAGAGACAATAATAATGGTTGGCAAGAATTCAGAGTTATGATACTTTCACCAATTGTTGATGGGAAAGAAAAATGGGATAGTCTTTTTAAAAAACAGTTTTGTACTTTTAGTTTTTTTAATGTTAATCATATATTTAGGGCTTCCCTGGTAGCTCAGATGATAAAGAATTCACCTGCAACACAGGAAACCTGGGTTTTGTTCCTTGGTCAGATAGATCCCCTAGAGGAGGGAGTGGCAATCAGCTCCAGTATTCTTGCCTACAGAATTCCATGGACAGAGGAGCCTGGTGGGCTACAGCCCATAGGTCACAAAGAGTCAGACAAGACCAAGCGACTAACCACACACAATCATATATTTATCAAGCTTTTCATCAAACCCACTTCTAGGTATTTTTTACTCAAGAGGAATAAAAATATATGTCCATATAAAAAGTAGCATGCAAATATTCACAGCATCTTTATTCATGACAACCAAACATTTACAACAACCAAAGTATCTATCAACTGATAGGAAAATAGAAAAATGAATTATAGTATATCCATGCCATGAAATACTACAGAACACTTTAAAAAATGAACTACTGATAAATATAGATGGACCATTCTCAGAAATGTTACATTAAACAAAAGAAGTTAAGGATGAAAGACGATATACTCTATTAGTTCATGCATAAGATATTCTAGATATGGCAAAACTAGAATGACAGAAAGTTGATCAAAGGTTGCCAGGGTCTATGGTGGAAGCAGAGGATTGTTGGCAAAGATGCTTGGGAACTTTTCATGGTTAAGGATAAATTCTTCATCTTGACATAGTGATTATTGAATATATTAATGCTAATTCAAATTCAAAAAACTGTAAACAAGTTTAGAAGCTTTTATTATATATAAAATATGCCTTCATAAAGGTGATTAAAAAGCAGAGATTTTGTTGCATTTGAACACATATGTATCTAGTAAAATGACAGATGCAGGGTATTATTAACACAAAAGCAGAATAGAGGTAACTGGGATGGAACAGGGAGAAACAAGTTCTTTGGAAGTCTTGGTAGTTTTCTATTTATGCATCTAGGTACTAGGTGCACTTAATCTCATTTATTTTTATTTATTCATTTATGTGTTTATTCTAAATATTAGGCTGCATGGATGTGCTATATATATTCTTTTGTACATATGATATATTTATCAGTGAGAAACAACAAATAGGTAATTAAAAAAAAATAAAAAAGATTAAATAACCTAGGGATGGATTACATGACAAAAGGTCATTATTCAAGGAACAAATTGTCAGGAAGAGAGCAATACCTTCAAAAGGTGTTTTGGTGGGAAGCACAGTATGGCAAATGCAAACTTCTCTTAGAAAACTGAATTTTAGGATGTTTCCTTGAATTCTATTTCTAGGAGTATGGAAGAGGAAAGAGGAAGTACAAATCTTACAGAGGTTGCTAGCTGTAAAAAGGGAAAGTAACGTACCCCAGGAAAAACACCCAAGACTTTTTGCTTATTCAGAAAATCAGAAGTATAAAAGAGAAACGTATCATAAATCTATAAATCAGCCTGACTGCATATATGTAAATGTGTTTTATAAAGATTCAGGTTACTATAATTTTGAACTGTCTAAAAATCATTTTACAATTGCCTGCTTTAGAGTTTTCTTTCTTCCCACCTACAGAAGAATGTATATATGAATAGAATTTTAAAAAATGATTAGGAATATGCATGTTTCAAAAACTCAAAGTTATTCATTCAATACATTTCATTTATAACATTTAATGACAATTATCAAAAACATTCAGGTGTAAAAATCTTCAGACCTTTCTGTCTATAACATAGCGGAATATCCTACCTAAAATGAAAAGACAGAAAATAAAAATAAAGTCAAAAAATAAAACTATTCAATGATATCACATAGATCAAAAATGTCAAATAGCTTTCATAGACCCATTTAGAATGATTGCCTAGAGTTCTGTTTTGAGAGACTCTGATTCATCTGCATTTAGGAATAAAATTTCTTATTAATAAGTTAAGAATATCTGCCCTTGGTGGAGAAAGAGAAAGAGTATTGCAACTGCCAAGCATTATCATCCTTATTGTTGGCAATTATATGACTGAAATCAAATAGCATAAAAGTAATATTGTAAAGTAATTAGCCTCCAACTAATAAAAAATAAATGGAAAAAAATTTTTTTTAATTTTTAAAAAAGTAATCTTTTAACAAACTCTCCCTAGTTATCCCCCTACTTCCACAAAGGAATGTATCCGATTAAATCAAAACCAGTAACTTGATGAAAATTACGACTTTCTTCCTCTCTCTCTCCCTCCTTTCTTTTCTTCTTTCCTCTTTCCTTCCTTCTTTTTGTCCTTCTTTCCTCTTTCCTTCCTTCCTTTCATTTATTCATTCACTTAACAATTATTTACTGTACTATGAGGGAGGTTGGCTATGGAGATGTATTGGCCTAGCTGGCGTGAGGCTCAGAATGGATATGTTAATAAAATAAACAGCTAAACAAGCAAATGCAACAGAAAAGCAATCTCAAACTGTGATTAGTATTTTCAAGGAAAAATGTAAAGGACAGAGATGTAGAATAGTGGGGTAGACCCCTCCAGCTGGGACTTGAGTGTGAGAAGCAGCCAGAGGAAGGAGCACTCCAAGCAGGAGGAATGGTCCCTGTGAAGATCCCATGAAGGGAAGAAATTGGAGGCTGGAGCTGTAAAGGAGGACAGTGTGATGGAGAGATTTGTATAAATTTCAGATTTTTATGCAAGTTTTGTAATTTTGGATGGAATGTTGAACTTATGAGTCTCAGTTTCATCACAAATAAATTGAGAACAAGGTACTAGGTAATCTCAAAGATTCCTTGAGGTTAAAAAATAAAATGTCTTGTATACTACTAAATAGTCTATCATCTCTAAATAAATTTATCTAGTAAAAACATAGTCATTGCATGTACACCTGTGGCTGATTCATGTCAATGTATGGCAAAAATTACCACAATATTGTAAAGTAATTAGCCTCCAGTTAAAATTAATTATTTAAAAAAAACATAGTTATTGCAGAAGGATTCCATAAAATAATGGAAATTTGGTGTAGATGCTTTTCTTAGATTTAACTGAAGGGAGTGCTGTGTACTTTAAGGAAATTCAGAACATGTAGAAAGGAAATAGCTTGTTTTTGTCACAGTGAAAATAAGAACCGAATAGAAAAACATTCTTACTTGCCACCCAACCAAACCACGTTTAAGAATGTGAGGAACAATTAGTAATTAAATTACAGAGAATTTGGGAATATATTTTCCCATAATCAAAGTAAAAATGAATGCTACACAAGTATTTGGAGCAGAATATGAAAATCAAGCTTCAGAATTTTGCTCAAGTGATCTTACCTGCCACAGTTTATCAGTCCAGCAAATGGGTGTAAGCAAATGTATATCTCTTTTTTAGAGAATAATTTGTAACTGTTTTGTTTATTATTATGATTCATAGAGTTTGACATCTCCACTGGATTCAGGATAGAAGGGGTGGGTCATTAGCTTTTCTGCCTCAAGGAAAGAGGTCTCAGCATGCCACCAACAAAGCTCAAACAGTATTAATAAGGTCATCAATTATCTCGGCCTGGATATACTTTGAAACCCTGGGAGGTGAAACCCACAAAAAGATAAATTACCTTTCTAAGGGATTTAGCAACACCATCATGGAAGTCAAGGGTTTGAGTGTCTGTCCAGTATGTTCTAGGAAAATGTCTCAGAAGAATTAGATAATGAAAACCAACACCCCATCCTCTGAGAAATGGAATTGCTTAAATGTCTTTAATTGGTACTTATTTCTTGGACACCAAAACAAGATTTATTCCTGTTGATATGTATTTTAAAAAATTAATTTGCTTATTTAGGTTGCCTTTATTGATATATAAATAGGTAAAACCTGCATGATAGATACACACACAAGCACAATTTTAAGGCAAAACAAACAGATAAAACAAACAAAAAAACTTTTAGAGATACATATAACAAGAAAAATTAAATTCATTAAAACAACAAATTAAAATACCATCTTCATGAGCCACTACCCTAAGACATAAGCCCTTGTAGACAGACCCATTTAAATAAGTGGGCTGTACACTCTGCCCTCCAACTCCTCCAGGACAGGGCAGTGAGAATATTCCATAAGGGTTTGTCAAGAAGGCCAGTTCCCTGAGGATGCACTCTGGCCAGTGGGATTTGTCCTCAGCTAATTAGTTGAGAGGTGGTGATTTCCCAGGGGGCATCATTGGTCTACACACAAACTTTCAATACTTAACACCTTACCACTTACATTTCCTTGACTGCACACGTAAATGACTTACTTATCCTTTGCATCAATAAACTCTCTCCTTGGAGGGCTGCTTGGTTTCAATTCTGTCTCATATAGCTAACCTCAAAGGACCAGGGACTTGCTGGTAAATATGCAGAGATACAGTGGAACCTACTGTTGCTGGCTTGTGAGAGTAGAAAATGAAAGTTTCAGGAATTGCAAGCTAATTGTTAGCACCATTATTAACTAATAAACATTTACTTAAAGTATATTTAAAAAAACAAAAAGAATATATACAATTAATCAATTGCTAATTATTTCACTACATTTCACTATTATCTAAATTCTTGAGGTTATTTGTATCTATTTTATCTGTATGGTGGAAATACTGTAAAATGATGTGCTACTATGCACTTCTTACCAGCTCTGTGTTCAGTGATGTCATATTAATAGCTTGTAATTGACTGAAGTGGGTATATTTACATGACAAAAATCAGCTAACATTGCAAAAGAGAGCCCCTGTCCTCCATCCCCTTCACCACAGCCTCTTGTTAAAGATTTACCAGCAACGCAACTACTTTGTACATTAACTTATGCAGGACAGAACATCAAAAGATTTTAAACATTAGCTGTGATAGCAACACTGACATGTCACTACAAGGTCATGTGAAACCTCTATCAAGCAAACATGGATGAAGAGTTGATGAGTAGAGAGACCTAGTGTGTATAGAGAGCTTGATCCACTTACATCATCTTCATTAAGCTTCACTACAACTGGAGGTCAATATTCCCATTCTATAAATGCATAGATTGCAGTTTATAAAGGCTTATAATACTCTGAAGATCTTCCAGCTGAGAAATGGCAGAGCCTGGTCCTCAAGCAAGCAAACTCCTTGAGCAATAACTCTTTTCCACATGCCACTCACAAAAGTTCAGGGTACTAGCTTCTCATCAAAGTTCAAAACCTAGGAAATCAGTAACCTAAAATCCTCATTCTACCTTAAAGAATTTGAACACATGTATATGCATGCATCTGAAAAGTCAGCAGGGGGCAGACATCATGTGTCCCTCTCAAGAAAGAAAAACAGATTAAGTAATGAGCAAACACTGAAAGCTTCTGAACACAGAAGAGAAATACTAAAGACTTCACCTTTGAGTATATTCTGTTCCTCAGAGGATTAAATGACAGGAAAAATAATTGTACAGAACTATTGCTATGCAAAAGGGTTTGATAAAAACTTTGCATGCATTTGTAATTTTTCATTTTCCTCCTATGGTTTTATTATACCTGCTATAAACAAAAGAAAATTGTTCATATTGAAATAATGCTGAAAATACCATTCCCCAGGGAGCTGGTACTAATGCCTATCCTTTACTTTTTACAGAATAAGTATGTAACAAGCATTCATGCTAAATGCCAACGTACTTGGAAACTGACATGTTGATTATCATGTTTGGATATTATTCATTTTATTTATCTTTGAAACTACAAACAAGCAGGCCCATTCTATAAATATTATCTCCATTGGAGAGCTACTGCTAATAAAAAATTCTACATCTTTTTGGCTACCAAAGTCACTGAAGCTCGTTGTAAATATACAGTACTCATTATAACAACATTTTTTCAGTACACACCAAAGACTGTTGGGAAGAAGGAAGAGGCAGTATGGGGAGGGGGGTGGATAGGGTAAACCAGTGGAAAGATGCAATTAGAGCTGTGTTGGCTTGGCAAAGTCCCACTGAACAGCAAGCTGGGATTCTTTTTGCCAAACCACTCCAGGCTCCTGAGGGGCGGGGTGTGTCCCATGTCTGTTAAGAGGGCTTCATTCCAATAAGTAGAGGGAATCACTAGTAGGGAAATAAAGATGTAAAAGGAATTACCAAACCAAAACCAATGTGCAAGTACACACACAGGCATAACACACACAAACTTGGGTAGAAAACACACTCAGTGGGAAATACTTGGCCTCACAGGGAATATTACCTTGACTTTGTGTGCCCCATTTAGGGTAGGTGCAAGTTAAGAAGTCATCAAAACTTAGTAACCTGAGATAATGTACACTGAGTTTAAAAGTTGGAAGCACTCAGTTGGTATTTTAGTACTCTGTGGTTCCAGCTAGGATTATAGCTCAAAAAGATAGGTTTTCATAATTAGCTGTATGATTGTTTTAGCATGCTCATGGGGGCTCACTAAGTCATATTTTGAAAAAGACATATGCCCAAAATGAAGTAGAAAGGTCAATTACAATGGCAATATCATCTTCGTCAAAATTGTCATCATCACTATCACCACCATCACCAAGAACATCATCATTATCATCAGTAGCAATTACTGAATGTCACTAAGCCAGAAAAAAAATGTGGTGTGACATGTGCCTGATTTTTATTTGCATGTTTGCTTTTTAGGGGAGGTGGAAGTTTTACTCAAGTTGAGAAATGGAGCCCCACTGAACTGGCACAGGGATTGGTCTCATTTTTGTCTACATATTACAAGCCCCATTTCCCGTTTAAGATAGCTTGTTTCTTAGCAGCTACACTAAGGAAATAAAAGGAATGGTGAAGAAAAAGAAAATTTGTTGGATTTTGTACTTACTAGCATATGCAACTGAGGCATTTCCTCTAACTTCCCCTGAATGGTACCCAAAAGTCCACTGTAGCTTTTCCAAGTGAGTGGCAGGAAGGTCTGCTTGTTTTTCTTTTTTTTTTTTCTCTTTTTCAGTTTTGTTCTGCAACTTGAGTCACATAAAGATGTAATCATTCTGTTATTGACACCATTAGATAAGAGAGAATCAAGAGTAGGAATTCTAGCAATAGCATAATAGAAAGTTTTCTTTAGGCATTTTTTCATATTATGAAACACAATAGGCATGGAAGTGAAAATTATATACCTTATATAATAAAGCTTTATGATTAGTCACTAAATTATATTAATAATTACAATGAAAATGATTTATTAGTCTTAAGACATAGAGACCATCTAACCAAATCAGTTAAGCATAACATATGTATGCACAGAGATAGGAGGGAGATGCAGATGAGATTGTTCAGAACTTTTGATTTTGTTTTTAACAAAAAGTGCACTGGTTTCAGCTAGCATTTTAGTGAACAAGACTTGGATTCATCAGTGTCCTTAACTGGTAAGTGAGTTCTCTAAGTGAATGTTCTTGATGCCCTGACAAAGTGATATTTTTATATGTAAGTCTGAAAAAACTGATCCATTGATTAGAATTTCCCTTCTGCAAACTCATTGTAAACCCTGTACTTACTTCTCTCTTGTCAGTGGGTGCTTCTTGTCTCCTCCCACAACACCATCATGTGCACATACCAACTTCATGCATTGAAATGCTGTTCACTGAACTTGCTCATGATCAACACCTCCAAACAACCCTTGCCTCTGTCTAGGTCTTATAAATATTCACTGGAAAGCTGAATTACAGAATTTCAAAGATGTACACAAATAATGCATGTGAAAACGATTAAGAATTCAGGAATAGAGGAAGCACATTGGGAGTTATGATTAATTCATGGGATATTATTCCATCACTAATCTTATAAACATCTTCAGTGAATGACACATTTGAGGGAGGTGTTGTAGTCAGAATTCTAAGAAAATTTAGACTCTAGCTGGAGAAATAATGTATATTTATATTAAGGAGCCATATTGGATAAAATATTACTTAAAGAAAGATTAAGAATATATGTATCTCTTTTTTCTATGTTTATATCCTTTTCCATTTCACTCTAATGCATTTGTTTAGTTAATTGTGGTCAAAGTCAACTTTATCAAAGTCAACTGCATAAGTATCAGAATAGTAAAGAAATATCAGTGTTAAAATGAACATTTGGTTATCCAAATGACATCATTGTTTTCATTTTTTTTTATCATACAATATGATGATGATGGTGGATGACAGCTTTCATTTTGGAAATAGATATCTAACAAATTATAGATCAATAAACAAATTATTTGGTTCATTTCTTTTGCTCATAAAATTTCCTGAAACAATTATTTTCTCCTTTTGTAGGAGTGATATGAATCATAGACTCATATGTAGAATGATGACTTCACCTAATCTAACGCTCACATTTTATATATGAAAACCTGAAACCAGTAAAGTGACAAAAGGACTTATACAAGGTTACATAAGGGGTGAAACAACAGTTAGAACCTAGAGTTCTCAATTTCCAAGTGAATATTCTTTGAATATGTTTAAAGCATTTTAGAATTGAATTCAATATAATTTATATATATATGATTGCAACTAAATCATCTCAGGGTCTTCCACAAACTATCTATTTTGGTTCTATCATTAAGATAAAGCACTAATTTAATGAATTTTCATCCATGCTTTAATCTCTTAAGTCAAATATGATCTTCTTTGGGGAAGGATATTAATATAACAGAGATTTGACATAAAAGGGATGAGAGCAGGCAGAAAGTCCTCACTTCCTCACAACCTACTTCTCAGAGATTACGTCCTTGTCCTCAGGCCTTCTGCATGGGAGTTGGGCTAGAGAATTCAGTTATTTTTGCCTCAACAGATTTGATCATAAGTGGACATTTGAGGAAAAAAATGTTTTACTGACTAGGCAGAGTTAATTGTATCTTTTAATTGATAGTTTAAACTGAAATGATGGTGGTGTTCTGGACTTCTGAAGTACTGTGGAGTTGAACAGAGAGATGACACCATTTATTCATTAACTCAGCAAGTGCTTACTGAGAGCCTGCTATGTACTAGGCACGCTTTGAAGCAAATGGGACACATCAGCTCATAAAAGAGAGAAAAATCCAACTCTTGGGAGCTTGTGATCTAGTGGGAGAGACAGATAATAAAATAAAAACTTAATAAATAAATAAGAAATGATGCAATATATATGACAAAGTGATAAAGCCTATGAAACAAAGAAAATACAAACTGAATAAGGGGTGGCATAATTGCTGAGTCACAGTTTTAATTTGAAAAGGTGACATAGGAACCAAGACTTTGAAGAATATAAGAAAGTTTTATCCAAGAAAATACATAACAGAAAAAGCTTCAGGCAGAAGGAACTTCCAACAGGAAAAGTCAGGCTGGCATGTCCCAGGAATACCAGCAAGGAGGCCAGGGTACCCCAAGAAGAGAAAGCAAGCTGGTAATTGCAATGACAAGACAAAGAGGAAATAGAGGACTTGAGTGTCTAAGACATACTGTGTAGAATGACGACAAAATATTTCTCAAAGAAGTCAAGACTGTAAGACTGCAGAAAACCATTTGGAAAAAAAGGAAAATGGAATTGATGTGCAAAGAGAAGTTGAGACTTTGTGAATCAAAGAGGGGAAGCTGCTATGAGTCTTGGCAACATTTTCCATAACTTGCATCTTTCAGATTATCTACTATTCTAGTAAACCTCTTTATTTACCAGAGTTACCTAGAGACGATTTGCAGCACAGCACCTTGGATTACATGACTTTGTTGTTGTTTAGCTGCTAAATTGTTTACCACTCTTTTGTGACCCCATGAACTGTATCTGTCAGGCTCCTGTCCATGGAATTTCCCAGGCAAGAATATTACAGTGGGTTGCCATTTCCTTCTAGTTTTAAACAAATATGCCAGAAACAGTTATGTTGGAATAGATTTTCCACAATCAGTATATATATCAAGGTAACATTTTATATCAAGACAAAAACCTAGAATGACATTCATGTGACTATTCCTTGAATTTTGAAAATAGAGGTAATTAATATCTTGAATATGCATCTTAAAAGTAAAATTTTAAAGCTATTTTTCAATGTTAAATTTGGATGGACCATTAACATGAGAGATACGACTGCTTAATGTAAAATAATTATGTATATTAAAATAAGTTCCTGCAATAATACAAATATATTTATGACACAGGGCATAATCTTTACAAAGAAAATAAATTTAGGCAGCTCTGATCCAGAATGCTGGATGGTATTTTTGAAGCTACTGATGATGTAGGAGGTATAATAGGACAAAATGACTTAAAATCTGCATTAATGCTGAAACAATAAAAATAAACACTGGGAAAATCTTAAACCCTCTAAAAGAAATATGAGCCACACAAATAGTTGCCTTCTAAGAAAAAGGTAAGCAGTAAAAGAGAAAAAGAATTAACTTAGTTAATTGAGTCATTATTTATCTTTCTTCAAAATGACAAATTGGGACTAAATAGTTCTTAAGGTCCTGTCTAGTACAGGTATCTATGTGATACCTAAGCATAATTATCAACTCATTCACCAAAACCTTATATGAAAGTTCTTCTCTAGAACAACCATTATCAAATAGGTAAAGCCTCAAAGAACAGAACATGGATAGAATCCTGGGGTTAGGAGATAATGTTTGAATGAAAGAGCATTTGAAATACTTGAAGAGCCTAAGTACCCCAGTCACTTAGAGGACATTCTGATGTGCCACCAAGGAATCTCAGCATACTGTGTTTAAAGCAAAATGACTGAAAAACTTGATCTTTGTTTTTACAGTCCATAGAATTTTTTAAAATTTAAGGGGACTGAAAGATAACGTAAAGCAAAAACAAGATAACCATACAACTCTCCCAATAAAAAAGAAGTCAGTAACTGTTCAAGACTCATGCACACAGTTGTGAACTCTGTCTCCTGACACTCATTGCAGGATTCCCTCCCCTAAACCACACAGCAATTCCTTAGCTTCAGAGCACACACCTCATACAAATCCTGATCTCCAAGTACAAATATGCTTTAGCCATGTTTCTGCTCTCTGTGGTTTATACTAAGAAGTTTTCAATGTAAAGGATGGTGAAAAGTATACATTTTAAAATTGGAATTCATTGATTAAAATTCTGAAATATAAAATCGCAAAGGTCATAGAAGTAGTCACAAACAAGACACATATTAGCTATAATCCCTTCTTGAGTCTTGGCTTCAAATGAAGGGAGTTCCCCCTAAAATGTTGAGAGACTGCTCAGAGATAGAATTTTGAAACCTCCCATCCTTTTTGGGCTGGGAAATTTGCATGTACAATTACTACATTTACATGCCTAATTACCCCACAGGAAGGCACATATGCCAATTGGCATTTGAAAATGTGTTAACTGCACACACAGAAGGGTGGCCCTTTAAAATGTTGGCCCTAGGAATCTAATCATTAAGAATGGGTCCTGTGAGTCAGAGTGGGGAGAAAAGATGGTCCATTTTTGCAGCAATCTGAGCACTTCCAGCCTGGATGCACACAAAAGTTGACTGATACACAAGTAGATGAAAAATTGTGTTTTCAGAAAGTACTCTGGTAACCAGCAGAATCCACAGGGAACGTATTTCAGGCATTAGCTAATTGGATTAGCTCTGGTGTTTTCTGTGGATCCTAAGGAATTCATAAGCTATAGGTTAAAATAATCAAACAACCCTGGTCACAGAGGTAAAGAAGCTTTTTTCTTATGCTAGTGAGCACTCAGCCCTGTGAACCGTAAGTATATCCAGCCCTCTACTTCC
Source organism: Cervus canadensis (assembly GCF_019320065.1). Classification (NCBI taxonomy): domain Eukaryota; kingdom Metazoa; phylum Chordata; class Mammalia; order Artiodactyla; family Cervidae; genus Cervus; species Cervus canadensis. The sequence goes on from NC_057400.1 coordinate 27,469,939, forward strand.
TCTAAAGCAGATGGAATATATTCCATGGAGTTTGGAGTCTATGTCTTTTTTTCCCCCTGCATTTTGTAAACAAAAGTCCTCGGAGAAAACAAATCATAATTTTGAATCCATCACTGTGGTAGAACAAAGATGGCCTGTTCTCCCAGAATGGAGTAAATTTCCTCTCTGCAGGAAACAATGGGTGTAATCAGTTTCCTTGCTTCCCAAGCCATTTCCTCAGCTCAGGATACCCCCATTTAGCAGTCCTCTCTCTCTGCCATGCAAAAATGAGGATTTGAAGATTCCTGCAGGGCCAGATGCCACCTATGGAAACATACCAAAGATTATGAATCACTAGATCCCTTAGGATATAGGAGTAAAACAGGTTGGAGCCTGAACTTAAAAAATTATATGGGCTGGTGTCCAAAAATACCTGATTCTAAACACTCTTAAATTCCACAGTGGGGAGTTTATTTTGGACTCCTCTGATATGATTCAGAAGCCTATCTAGATGGTTTTTGAATTTGCCTAGGCAAGTCACAGACACATTGAGTCAACTAAATCACTGAAAATCAAAAAGGGAGAAACTGAATGGTGTTTCAATACTCCTTGCCTTTGAAATACTTAATGTATTACATAAATAAAATTATACATAAATGTTATTATATTATAAAAATATATTTAAAAAGTCACCACCTTTTTGTTGTAACTTTATGTAAACTTTCTATCCTCCTAGAAACCGAAGGTAATTCTTTTCAGATGAGGACACAAAAGTATTGGGTTAACCAAAATTTTTTTTCAGGTTTTTTTGTAAGCTTTTACAGAAAAACTCAAACTTTTGGCCAACCCAATGCTATTCCACCCACATAATCAAATCTTATTTACCTATCTATAGTAATTAAACACTTAGTAAGTAAACAAAGGTAATCAGAATGCTGTTTTTCTAATTTTAAGTACTGCCTGATTTATCTCCAAACAACAACAATGTCTGAAACAAGTACTGAATGCACTGTTCTGGGAATGTATAGATCTAAAGTCTAAGAAAACACTGATGGCTAACATTGAGCCTTATTTCAATCCATGCTCAACTCAAAGTCAGGGAATACTTTTTGTTTGTTTTACCACTTGTGTCCCATGTGTGAATCTCCACTGAGAGACATTTTCCTGATCACCATATGGAAAGCAGTCTCCCTGACTCTATATTCTTATTATCACTACATCCAGTTCAAGTCTTCCCAGTATTTTTCCTGTCAAATCATCTTTCTATTTTCATCATTTTGTATCATCCAAATCACAAGAATGTAAGTACCATAAGAATAAAATGAAAGCTAATATATATTTTTGTAACATCCTCATCACATAGAACCAAATCTGAAACATTTTATTTACTCCATGAATATCTATTCAATGACTCCACTGACCATCTAATACGTCCCAAGTATTTTTAAAAGCATTATCTCTTCAAATCCTCAGTATAAGCTTATGGGAAAATACAGTAATCCCCCTTTACCCATGATATCCTTTCTACAGTTCCAGGTACCCATGGTCAACTGTGGTCCAAAAACACTAAATGGAAAATTTCAGAAATAATTCATAAATTTTAAACTGTATGCCATTCTTTGTGTACACCATCCCCCCCTTTCCACCCTGGATATGAGTTATATTTTTGGCCAGTATTTCCCATGCATTAGTCACTGTGTAGACTTTTCAGTTTTCTATGGTATCACTGAGGTTCCCAGGTGGCTCAGTGGTGAAGAATCTGCCTGCCAATGCAGGAGACATGGGTTTGATCCCTGTGTTGGAAAGATGCCCTGGAGTGGGAAACCCACTCCAGTATTCTTGCCTGGAGAATCCCATGGATAGAGGATCCTGGTGGGCTACTGTCCATGGGGTCTCAAAGAGTCAGACTTAACTAAGCAACTGAGCACACATACATCCTATGGTATCACAGTTCTTATATTCAAGTTAGCTTTATTTTACTTAATACTGTCCACAAAGCACAAAAGTAGTGATATCAGCCATTTGGATATGAAAAGAAAAGCCATTAACTGCTTCCTCTGAGTGAAAAAGTGAAAGTTCTCAACTTAATTAAAAAAAAAAAAAAGTATGCTGAGATGGCTAAGATCCATGGTAAGAACAAACCTTTCATCTGTAACATTGTGAAGAAGGGGAAAAACCGGTGCTAGTTTTGCTATTGTACATCAAACCACATAAGTTATGGCCACAGTGCATGGTAAATGCTTAGTTAAGATGGAAGAGGCGTTAAATATGCACAAGTTACTTTGAGAGAGAAAGACCACATTCTCATAACTTTTATTACAGTGATCATTATAATTGTTCTACCTTATCGTTAGTTATCGTTAAACTGTTGTTGTGCCTAATTTATGAATTACACTTTACCTTTGGTGTGAATGTATAGTGGGAAAAAGCAATATATATATATATATATATATATATTGCTTATACATATTTATATGCAACTTATATATATATATATATACATATATATGTATATACATATATATGCAAAGTATCCCTTGCACATGAGTGGGGACTACTGTACTGTAAAAGGAGGCTGAGGCTCTAGGGTTCTAAGGTGAGCGTTGCATCCAAACTGGCATAGCTAAGAAATAGGGGAGTTGATTTGGTTCTCAGACCTGTCCTACTACAAAGACTATTCCTTTCCATTACATGCTGCTGTCTCTATTCTGATCTGTGTCAAGATATTAAAGGTAACCCTAGATAAATAATTACTTTTGGCCAAGTATTAGTTATTTACCCAAAAAAGGAAGGCTTTGGACTAGACATTCTTTTAAACTGTTAGATAACTGCCAAACTCCATGACTTTATTTCTTTCTGTTTTTTCCATGACCACTTTCATACATTCATTTTCTAAGGGACAAACATACCTATTCAAAGTGCAAACACACACTTTGTTTTTAAAATGAATTAAACTGAAAGTACTTTAATATAAAAACTGTCTCACTGCATTCAGTCAGTCAGTCAGTTCAGTCGCTCAGTCATGTCCGGCTCTTTGCAACCCCAGGAATCGCAGCACTCCAGGCCTCCCTGTCCATCACCAACTCCCGGAGTTTACTCAAACTCATGCCCATCAAGTCGGTGATGCCATCCAGCCATCTCATCCTCTGTCATCCCCTTCTCCTCCTGCCCCCAACCCCTCTCAGCATCAGGGTCTTTTCCAATGAGTCAACTCTTTGCATGTGGTGGCCAAAGTATTGGAGTTTCAGCTTCAGCATCAGTCTGTCCAATAAACACTCAGGACTAATCTCCTTTAGGATGGACTGGTTGGATCTCCTTGCAGTCCAAGGGACTCTCACTGCATTAAATGTTGTCAATTCTGAACTATTCTTCTAAACATGATTAAAATATTAAATTTGATCAAAACAAGCAGACTAAGAAGAGGGGATGATTCTGAGAGGCTCATCATCAAACTTTTAAGGAAAACTCTTTCTGAAATTATATGAGTGTCAGAGCCTTTTTTTTTTGTCCTCTCAGATGAATTTTAGTTGATATCAAACGTAATCCTAGAAGAGCTGCACTATTTTCTTCATTTTTCAAGTATGTTTTTGCCAATGCTGTTTGATCTTTTAATGACTCCAGTTTTTTAAAGAATAGTTAAACTTAAAAAATAAAAATCTCAGCTCTTTTGAGAATTCTATTTACTGAAAAGAACTACCAAAATGCAAATCAATTTGCCCTCTTGACTTTAGTTAAACTCTTGTGTAAAGGAAATATACAAATTTCAGTATAATTCATTATACTGTATAAAGTCTGGAACAAAGTTTTTAAAAGTGAATTAGAAGCAATTATTGATTTTAAAAAGCTTACTTTATCCAACAGTTTTGTCTCTCTTGCTCATTTCCTTATGTAAAAGAATTTAACCAAAGAAAGTCAGCATTCTAATTCAATTTCTCCTCCAAAGTATGTAATTTTATTTCGTCATAATGGCTGCTTTTATTTCCAGGGTCAGATTTTATTTAAATTTCAGTCCATTAGGAACAAAAACTTGCCATTTTCTGATAAACAAAATCAGCAGGGGAGCCTCTTCAAACGAGAAATGTATTTCCATCGACCTTTGTTTTATTTGATCTAAATGACAGGTATACACCACTTTTCCTGTGTTTACTTTTAAAGATTCTGAAAAAATGGGGGTGACATTTCTAACAACAAAACTAGCAATCACCCTAGTAGTCCTGTGACAGGCAGATGGAAGAAATGATAAAAAAATGTAATCCATTGCTTTAGACCACCAAAGAGGCCTAATATGAGTCATTAGCAGAAAACCGTTAATTTTCTTTTTTCCCTATTCTGACTGTTGTTTGTAGAAGTGTTCAACCTCTTAGGAATTGGAACATTTAACTGTTTCTTGCAATTTTGCAAGAGGGAGACCAAGGCATTAACAGAAGGGAATTAAGGAATATATTATTATACAGTTTAAGAAAACTGAGTGATCTAGGTAACATTTTAGAGGCTCTTAGATTGAGCTTGATAATAGCTAATAAAAGAATAAACACCAGTAAAGCACATTAAAGATCATAAAGGATTTTCACAAGTAGTATATCATTTCCTACACAACCTCACAAAAAATTATGAGTCTCAGATACTCAATCATGTTAAAATAGAGAGCTAGAATCCATGTATTCTGATTCCAAATTTAAGACCTTCTTAATCCATACAGGCTAATCAAAAATATGATATTTTTATCTAATGAGGCTGCAGGCAATCACTTCCGCCAAGTGTTCACTCTGCAAAACGTCTGTGTTCTAGGATACTAAATTTGTCAATAACAGGGGCAAGGGAAGGATGTATAGATATAGATATTTAGATAGATAGATGAGAATGTATATAGATACGTATTATGTCATGCTTCTTCAAGTTATAATAATCAAGGAAAGTTTTACTCTGCAGTTCTCTAAGACTAAACTTAATAAAAAACCTCTTGATTAATGAATGCTATACCAGAATCTCTGCTCTTGTGCACCACTCTCCTCCACCCCATATCAATACAAATAGTATGGATATAAATGGATACAGAACAACAGATAAACACATTTATATATGTATACACTTTATATATAGGGTTACATATAGAGATATATGGCATGCTGCTGTTCAAGGTGTCACAGAGTCGCACATGACTTAGCGACTGAACAAATATATATGTGTGTATATATGTATACTGTAAATCTACACACATTATATATTTATATGTTGATGTTTGTACATATGTATGTGAATGTATGCATTAGTTTTTTTCACATTCAGAAAATTCATAGATTTATTGTGAACTGGCTTTTTTGTAACCAATTTTGAATATGTGAATGTATGTTTTCCAGTCACCCCGATATGACAGGTAATTAGTAATAAATACACTTCAAAATATGGTAAATCATAGTGCTTTTCCAGTCACTAAAATTGTGTCAATTAGTGTCAATGTTTGATTTAAGCATGCTTATTTTAAAAACAATTACAGTAGTTAGCCAAGTCTTTTTTATAATCATGTGAATCTCATTTAAAACCATGATTTAAAAAAGTAAAATCAAATCATGATTTTAAATGTGAAAATATGTGAAGGTAACTTCCGTAAGATAACAAATCATTGGTTTAACTATGTACATCAAGATACTGAATATCATGGACATTATAAAAACTCATTCTATCTAGTGTATTACTGAATTTCTTAAAAGATCAAATCCAGCCTCTTTATATCTTTAAGATAGCAGATCAAATAAGTTCTTCCCATACCTAAGATTGCTTCTTAATATGTATAGAATTTTTTTCTCATTTTATTTATATTCAGAGATGATGCATAGAATAGCAATGTCTTGTTTCTTGAGGTCAGAATAAGGACAAAATGAAACTTTTGTAGAGCATTGTACAGGATTTATCCGATTTGCAACTCTCTTTATCAGAGCCATCTTGTCATCCAAGAGATTATGAAGATATTGCATCAAGCAACTAACATTTGATTTCTACTACCTTTTCCATAGTACATACACATAGCACTTTAAATATGAACACATGCAACATTCATCATTTAGAGGGAGGTGTGGATGAAATCATGATCTTTTTTTCAGTTCCATATGCTCCAACTGTTTTAAAAATCAGTTCAATATTCTATAAGTCGGACCACTGCAACTTTTGAGTGATAAAACATGGTTTTGAAACAGAATGTGAAAGGCAACTGGATAGAAAAATAAACTTTCTCTTGAAGGTTTATAATATGTTGCAAACAGGAAAAAAGTGGAATCCTTAAGCTGAAAATAATTTAGAGTACAGCATTAAGTATCTAGACAAACTCATAGATGATCACTTCACAACAGAGCCTAAGGGAATTCAGACACTTGTGAGAATCTACATAGTTTTGCCTTTAATGGTACAAAATATATTCTTGCTGGAAAGACTGTCCTAGTTAGGGTAAATACAAAATAATTACTCTCTTGTATTCTATTGCATCTGAATATCGTATTTTACTATCTGGACCATAAGAACTAGATGTGTGTATGTGTGTGTGTGTGTGTGCATGCACATGCATGCACTTGTTTAGATCAATAATCAAAACTATATGAAGACCATGTCTGATATTTCTAAATAATTTGAAAGAATGACATGGTTTAACTAAAAAAGCTTCCCACAGCTAAGTCTGTAATATTTTTTTTTCATGTAGAGAAAAGTAAACCAAACCAATTATAAGCATATTCAGCTAACCCTTGAACAACAAGAGTTCAAACTGCAAATATGAATGTGTTAATCACTCAACATGGACTGTAGCCTGCCAAGTTCCTCTGTCCATGGAATTCTCCAGGCAAGAATACTGGAGTGGGTAGCCATTCCCTTCTCCAGGGGCTCTTCCCCAGCCAGGGATCGAACACTTGTCTTCTGCATTGCAGGTCGATTCTTTACCATCTGAACTACCAGGGAACCCCTTGAACTGCAAGGGTCCAACTATATGCAGGTTTTTTCCCCACTAATTAGTGCTACGATATTATACAATGATCAATTGAATCTGAAGATGAAGAATCACAGTCCAGAATGGAGGACTGACTGAAAAGTTATTCATGGATTTTCAATGATGCACAGAGGATCGGTGCCCCTAATCCTCACATTGTTTAAGAGTCAACTGTATTTTCAAAGAAAAAAAGATATTGCAAACAATATAACCTAGTGGTACACGAACAGGTACAATTTTGCCACATCCCCCACCCTACCCCACCCCACCCCACTCAAAAACATGGCATTGTTGGGTTTTTTTTTTTGCTTGCCACTCTTACAAACTGCTACTCGAATCTAGTGGGTGGAGACTAGAGAGCCCACTAAACATTCTACAGTGCAGAGGACAGCCCTCCACAACAAGGAATTATCTGACTGCAAATATCATCAGTGGCTGAGGCTGAGAAACTCTGCCCTAAACAAAGACTACTGGTGAGGTAAATCTTTAGTTTAATACAAAAATTGTCCACAAAGAAATTAAGGGGTCTTGGGAAAAAATGCATCAGTGGAGTAGAACATATACACACACATATATCACCATCCAAACAAAATGCCAATGAGTACTGCCTATCAAACTCAGGACAAGAATGAAGTTAGATGGAGTATATCCAAGACTAGGAGATATCAGTGAGCCCTTACTTAACCCATGCAATGATCAGAACGCCTTATTGTATAAGCCAAAGTGAGGAATTGAGCTTTAAACAAGAACATTTTCCCTGCTAGATACCAGGGAGTCTACATACTTCTAGCTTATTATTTTCCCTACCTCAAATAGGAAATGCCTTCTATTCTTGCTGCACTTTGTCGCTGCCATTCACAGTTAGGGTTTTTAATGCAATATGATAGATTTATTTTTAAATGCTTTGAGTTTGCTTTTCAATTTAATGATTTGTTACATTATTTACAGGCTAATTTAGTGAACCTACATAAGATTAATTGCATGGTCTTTTAGGACACGTGGCAAATCATTAAAAAGTGATAAAACCAGGCAACTGAAAAACAAATGGCTTGTGACATATGAATGGAATCCCCAGAACTGTTTATTAATGCATGTTTTGGTGAGATTTGTTGTAAAATTCAAAACAATACTAGCTTAAAATTGAACTTAAGATTGTACAATATTTGAAAGTAAGAGATCTGATAATTCAATGAACCAAAACAGAGTAATTAGCTATTTTTGTAAGTAGGGGAAAAAAAAAAAAAACCCTCTGACATACAAATTAAAAAAAACAAACAAAAAAAACAATTAGTCTTTAAGTCATATTTCTTAAAAGAAATAATTGACAGAACTATCTTAAGGGGACTAATTTTTAATTTGAAAATAACAAAATTCTAGCAAGTGTACTTTTTATCTAACTTGTGCTTCTGCAATAGATAAGATCCATACTATTAAAATTGAAGGTTTTTTGTAAAAAAGTTAGATTCTACAAGAAATGCTTTGAGCGAAAGAAGGAGAATTTGTTTCATATGGTTAGGTCATCTTGTTTTCTATGTAAATATAGGGAATTTCTATGGGTAAACTTGTGGCATGTTTTGGGTAATTATTTGGATTACTGTGCTAGGGTAAGAAGAATAAAATGTCTTAATCTGTATGTTTAAAAACTGATGCTTCATTGCCAGTTTTATGTTCAAAACTTGTTTGAAGTAGTATGTTTAACACACATTTCCTAAACCTCTTCAAAGCATCTAACAGCTGTGACATAGAGTGACTAACCATCCCAGTATGCCCAAGACTGAGGGACTAGCAGGAATGCCAGACAAAACCAAGTCAGGACTGAGCAACAGGACTGGCTGGTCACCCTGGTTTGACATTTCTTAGTAACTAAATATTAGAGACGATTCCTGGCATCATGGTAACTGAACTTGACTGGAATTAGATATGAAGCCAGTGAGATACAAGGACAATAAGATAGATTAGATATGTGCTCGAGGATGGTGTATTAGTGAGAGCTCTCTTGAGAAACAGAACCAATAGGAGATATAGATGTAAATCTATATAGATAAGGATGATATAGGTTACAGGTAAGGGAAGAGTTTTTTATAGAAATTGGTTCATGCAGTTATGGAAGTCCCACAGTCTGTTGTCTGCAACAGACAAGCATGGCGGACCTGAAGGACTTCCCTGGTGGCTCAGACAATAAAGGATCCAAGTGTAATGCAAGAAACCTGGGTTTGATCCTTGGGTCAGGAAGATCCTCTGGAGAAGGGAATGGCTACCCACGCCAGTGTTCTTGCCTGGAAACTTTCATGGACATAGGATCCTGGTGGGCTATATATATAGCCCATGTGGTCACAACGAGTCAAACATAACTGAGCATCTAATACACACATTAATATTTAAACTGCCTAGGTCAGTTAGATAACTTTCCTTAGACTGTGCTCTTCTCACAGATGGCAGCTGTAAAGTTGATGCAAAATGTCTCCCCCGAATCCAACGAGTGCTATATTTCTTTCTTAGATGTAGGGTGCATGAGGTTCAGCAATTTATTTTTCCCTTTGTAGCAGGAATTCCAATATGACTTAGACCACTAGATTCAAGAAATCTCACAATAGTGGCATGCCCCTTAATTCTCATATGATTTATCTCCCACTCTATGGCACAGAAATGCCTCACTAAGACATCAAAGGCATGTGCAACTTACTGCCAATCAGCTCCTATCAACATTATAGCACATAGTGTATTGATATGATGCCCTTCATAGCAAAAGCATCAAGGTCTCTAAGAAATAAACCATGGACCAGATGCACAGTAGAAAAGATAATGAAGGTGTATTGCTGTCTTTACCAGGAGAAAACAAACTCTATTCTCAGGTGGGAGCCAATGCAGGGATTTTGACACTTGCTGAGAATCTGTGCTTGCTAAGTAGCTTCAGTCCTGTCTGACTCTGTGCAACCCTTTAGACTGTAGCTGCTAGACTCCTCTGTCCATGGGATTCTCCAGGCGAGAATACTGAAGTGGGTTGCCACGCCCTCCTCCAGGGATATTCCGAGCCCAGGAATTGAACCCATGTCTCTTACGTCTCCTGCATTGGCAGGTGGATTCTTTACCACTAGTGTCACCTGGGAAGCCCCAGTAGTTACTCATATGATACAAGAACAAAAGTAATAACCATGAGGATTTAATGGACTCGCCATGAGACAAACCCGGGCCAGACATTCATTTGTTATGCTCATTTTCCCTGTAGATACCCATTCCAACTGCTATACTGTGGTTATGTTGTGAATCTACAAGGATCATAACAGTTTAGGGAGAGAACCCAACAATCACAGAAAGACAGTGGTACTTTACTGTCCTTGGTGCATAGGCAAACTGGTGAATGTCTTCAACCTTGTTATTTGGAGATCCCTTCTCATGGGAAATTGATCTTGCCTTAATAATAAAGAGCTTTGCCTTTTTGAAATAACTTAGATCTCAGAAATGGGACTTGGGTGTAGTTTGCTACTGTGATTTAAGTCAGGCATATGGTCACCAGATTTAGAGTTCTTCTATTACACCGACTAAATTGTACCTTAAGTAGCTGCCTTTTTTCTTCATGTATTCAAGGTAAGTTAGCCATTACCAAAGATACATAAGTCAAGCAATTCTGTTACTACTTTGCCTGGCTACCTGTTGGATAACCTCACCTGGCCTCTGACACTTAAGTCTTATTATTTAGGTTTGTTACCCTCAGATGCCGTCATTTTCACTGAAATCAGGAATCTTCTATCAATATCTACATTTCCTATTTTCACTGTTAGCCTGAATAGACCAAACACTTTTCAGGAATATCAATTCTCCACTCACTCATTGCTTTGGTGAAAGGAATGTCCTCTAGGTCCTTTAAGGGTACACAGTAATTAGGGAGCAGTGAAATGAACACACTTGACAAATCTTCTCAAAGTTATTCCCATAATTCTGTCTACATCATACCAATGAATTTCAGGTATGTCAATTTCATTCATCATAGGTCACCTTTGAGAATCACTTTTCACATAAGTTCACATTCTGAATCCATAGCGCTAAGTTCAGTCCAACCTAAGAGTATATCTTCCTTATCTAGCAATTTCCTTATGCACATATTCACTCGTTTTGTTCTGAAATAAATGAGCATATTTTTGCAATTTTTTTGGTGAAGATACTTTTATTCCTAAATTTGACTTAGTAATTAGACTTTTTTACAAGCAAGGCACCAAACGTAGGTATAGATCTAGAGGCAGATAAGAGTGGAGGAGTGTTGGTGTTGTGTTAGTTTAGTTGCTAAGTTGTGTCCAACTCTTGTGACCCCATGGACTGTAGGCTCCTATGTCCTTGGCATTCTCCAGGGAAGAATACTGGAGTGGATTGCCATTTCCTTCTCCAGGGGATCTTCCTGACCCAGGAATCAAACCCAGGTCTCTGGCATTGCAGGCAAATTCTTTACCAACTGAGGTGGGGGAAGCACAGAGATCTAGAGGCAAATAAGAGTGGAGGGGTGTAGTATGGGAGAATTGGTACCTTATAAGGTACACTCACATGAAATCAGTATAAGTATTCATGTGGGCCATGAATGGGCCCCATAATGAAGTGGGCCAACTTCATTAGATGAAGAGAACATGAGAGGTTTGCTGGCACAGAAACCTGAGGCAAGTTTCAGGTTTGGTATACATTTAGTTATCTGAATTCTGCCACTCTAATTCTTGGGATAACTCTCGTTCCAAGTACTATTCTTTATTTTACCATAAGAAATTTGATGAGTAAATTCAGTCTATATTTCTTCAGTAACCGGTAGAATGAGATTTTGTGTCAGATTCTTGACTGTATTAATTCTGGGAAAACAAGTTATGAGAAGTTATCATAAAGAGAAAAGCTGGGTTTTCTATTATTTTCTAAACCCAATAACTTAAAGGTGTGAATTAGTTGCTAAGTCATGTCTGAATCTTGAGACCGTATGGACTGTAGTCCACCAGGCTCCTCTGTTCATGGGATTCTCCAGGCAAGAATATTGGAGTGAATAGTCATTTCCTTCTCCAGGGGATCTTCCCAAGCCAGGGATCAAACCTGCGCTTCCTGCATTGGCAGGTGATTCTTTACCTCTGAGCCACCAGGGAAGCTCCTAATGCCTATAGACTGTACCTAATATGACAAAAGAATGGTATTCCATGCATTTGGAGTTCTAGCAATAAACATGTAAAAGTTTTTCTATATTATGTTCTAATATATGTATATATTTCCATGTGTTTCTAAAAGAAACCAAATTATCTAATCATCCTTTAAATTGTAGGTTCTGTCTTAAAATCATTCTTATATCCATCCACAGATTCAATGTATTCCCACAGAGCTTTTTCAAAATGCAAAAACAATCACTGACCTAGAAAAAAATATAGAAAATATGAAAGAGGAAAATATCAGAGATCAGAGTACACACAGATAGTGAAGTAATTAAGAAGCATAGTCATGGAAAGCCAAAGCCAACATTTTGTTAAACAGCAAGAAAAACATGTAAATTACACAAATATCTGACAGAAGTCCTGCTTCTACAATCATCATATTTAAAAATGTAGCACAACTATTCGTGGACAAAGACATTTTCCAGACTTTTTCAATTGTACAAACTGGAACAGAGAGGGCAATGAACTGTGTAGTGACACAGATGGTATATGACTAGCCAGGCTTTGAATACAGGTAATTTTACATCAGACACCAGATACCACCCACATTACCACTACAGGCAGATTTGTTTTATTATATTTCTCAGATACTGTGCACATATTTAATTAATTGAAAGTGGAAGGGAAGTGAAAGTCACTCGGTCATGTCCAACTCTTTGCAATCCCTTGGACTGTAGCCTGCCAGGCTTCTCTGTCCTTGCATTCTCCAGGTCAGAATACTGGAGTGGGTAGTCCTTCCCTTCTCCAAGGGATCTTCCTGACCCAGGAATCAAACCAGGATCTCCTGCATTGCAGGCGGATTCTTTACTAGCTGAACTACCAGGGAAACCCAATTAATTGAAGGTTTGTGCCAGTCCTGAGTTGATCAAGTCTATTGGTCCCATGTTTTGCAACAATATTTGCTCACTTGTTGCCTTTATGTCACATTTTGGTAAGTCTTTTGTATTTCAAACTCTCCACCAAAAGAAGGCTCAGATGATGGCTAGCATTTGTTAGAATAATGCATTTTTCTAAATAAATAATGCAGTTCTGCCAGAACTGTTCATATAATGGGATCTGCCTACTGATACTTATTACAAAACACATGAAACAAGAAATGAAGACCCAAGAACTTTTTTGTTACTGAGATTTTTCTGAGTATTTATTTAAATTACTTAACTTTAATTTAATTAATTTATTATTTTGTGTATAATGCTATTGCAAACTTAGTAGGTTATAGTATAGTGTAAACATGGCTGTTATATCCACTGAGAAGCCAAAAACCATGTGTGATGTGCTTTACTGTGATACAATTGTGATGGTCTGGAACTGAAACCCAGTATCTCTGAGGTCTGCCTGTATACTACTTCATCTGCAGGATTATGTTATACATGTGTAAGGGTACATAGAGTATTCAAAAGATTTGTGAGCACTTAAGAAAAACATGGTAATTTTCTAAAACCTTTTCAAATTATTTTCCTTTCATCACCTTTCTTCATCACCTAAATTACAATTTCATATTTTGCACCCTCATCTTCTATATGTTCCAAAGTATCAAAGATGACTTTACTCCTCCTGCTTGAAACCATTCAATCAGTTCTATTTTGTATCAAAATAAAATTCAAATGCCCACCTTTAAAGCTCTATATCAAAAGTCATGAATCTACAGTCCCTTGGACGAATCTAGTTTGCTGTCTCATTTTGTAAATAAAGTTTTATTGGAACAGAGCCATACTTATCTGTATATGTATTGTCTAGGACTGCTTTCCACTATAGATTGATTAAGTAGTTGTGACAGAGACCCCAGGTCTTCAAAAGGCTGAAATGTTTACTATTTTGCTCTTTACAGGAAATGTTTTCTGACAATTACCCTATATTACTGATGCTGAAGCTCCAATACTTTGGCCACCTGATGCGAAGTACCAACTCACTGGAAAAGACCCTGATGCTGGGAAAGATTGAGGGCAGGAGGAGAAGGGGACGACAGAGGATGGGATGGTTGGATGGCATCACCGACTCAACGGACATGAGTTTGAGCAAACTCTGGGAGATAGACAGGGATACCTGCTGTGCTGCAGTCCATGGGGTTGGAAAGAGTCAGACACGACTTAGCGATTGAACAACAACAATCAGCCATATGCTTATCTTTCCAACCTATATCCTTCACTTACTAAGTCCCACTCATGTTTGCATTCTTACCATCAGAAGCAACTATTCCCCCTCCTTGAATGTGTTGGTCTCACCATTTAAAATGAGCCACAGTCTTGCATGACTACTTCTCTCTTTAGCTTGTAGTCACTTTCCCAAAGGAATCTTTGTTGAATTCCTCTTAGTCTCTCAGTCTTTGTTGCTTTCACAGCATTTGTTATAACTTACAATTACAATATATATAACTATACATATATAATAACTTACAATGGCCTTACAATTGCTAATATCTTGATATTATTTTATCAAATATCTATCAATCTGTCCATTAATTAATCCACCTTATTTTTTAACTTTTTATTTTGAAATTATTATTAATTTACAGGGATTTGAGAAAGATGCAAATAGGCCCCGTGTGTTTTTTACCTACTTTCTTTCAATTATTACATATTGTATGTCTATAGTAAAATATCACAACCATGGCATTGCACAATGTGTAAATAGTTCTATGCCACTTTACAAGGGTAGAGTCAGGTAACCACCACTGACATCAGGATACAGAACTATTCAATCACCACAAAGCTCTCCCTCATGATACCCCTTTATAGTCACACCTAGCCCCTCACTCTCCCCGACACCATCTCTAACTGTTGACAACCAGTAACCTGTTCTCCATTTCTATAATTTTTAATCTACCATAATTTTTGATGCATGTTTATTCTGATCGGTCTCCTCTACCAGAAATTATGCTCTAAAAAGGTAGGAATGTAGGTGTATTATTTTCCCTGTTTTGCTCTTTCTTCTCTACTCTTTACAATCCAAAATTGGTCTCTTTTGAAGTTTTCTGATAGATTAATTTAATTTCAATGTCCTATTTAAAACTAGGGGTGGTCTTCTTTCTTTCCTTTTTTCTTTCTTTCCAGAGGGACTTTCAACTCAGTGTTCTGTCAAAATTTTCATAGTGGTTATTTTTATTAATAAACATTCTATTATTCACTAGCAATAGGCAGTGAACATTTAACTATCATGTCAATCAATGTACTAGAACATATACCATAAATGAAACATAAAAGTTAAGAGGGCAGCTGTTTCAATATGCAGAGAATCACACTGCTTTACAAGAAACCTATCAAGTTACAGTGTTTTGGAAGAATTATTTATTTGTAAAACTTGCCTACTTTGTGAATAGCTATGTAAAATTAACAGCTGGATGGAGTTTTAGAATCATTTACCAACGAGTCTTGTCTCAAACAATTGCTCCAAATGCATTGACTTGATTTTTAAAAGAGCTGCTGACAACTGTGTGAAGACCTTGAAAAGCATTTTATTCAAAAACAATTCTCCTAGGACTGCATAAGATTTCTGTGTTTATTTTATCTGTCTTTTATTGACAGTGTATTTTCGATTCAATTGTTACTTCAGAAATATTTACCAACTCGTGGAAAAAATGATTTGCATCACAGCAGCCTCTTTAGCTGTTAAGACTTCATCTGCCCTGCTACTTAGTTGTCTCTTGACATCATCTTTTGTGTCTGAAATCAGGGCCATTTACAATTGGAATGATTGTAACAGCATATGCAGTAAAGAATTGGAGAAGGATGCCAATTGTGTTTCACCATCCGTTAATTCTATTTCTAGTCTATACTGCATTTATAAAGCACCCATTCTTTAACCTAATGATCATTGACAAATTGTATAAGCATCTTTATTTTCCTTAAGAATTCTTGTGCAAAAACTGAAATTCTAATAAGCAGTTAGATTATAGGATTATTATATAGCAAAACAGGACACTAAAGTTTCAAAGTAACTCTTTATCCTTGGCAAAAACAATCATTTTATCTAATTTAAATAATAAAAGAAAAATAAAATAATTTGCATATAAACATATATATATATATTTCAAGAAAATAATAACATTTTACTTTGCACCTAGTGTCACTTAGGCAACTTTGACAAATATTGACACATTAACAAAATTTTTCACTTAGTAAGAACTATGACAAGAGAATGTCTGCAAGTCAGATTCATCATAACTTGATGAAAAGAGCTTAAGTATAAAGTAGGACTGTGTATAAGCCATACCTAAAGGAGATATTATAAGGCAAATTTCATTGTCACCTATTAATCATTTATAATAAAAGCAAAAGCATTATAAAATATGTATTAAACACCATTAGGTAATGTTGCTATTACCATTTCTTTTGAATGTACAATTAAGTCTTAGGAAGATTTATAAGCCCTATTATTTTTTCCCAATGTGTTTCTAATAAAATCTCATATTGGTTCAGATGAAATATCTGGAAGAGAAATGTCTGGAAATTTCAAAAGCTAAAGAGAGAGATGACTGAGAAAAATAACAACTGAAAAACCAATGATATGTCCAAAAATGTTTCTGAACTGATACCTTATTCAAATATTTTGGCCAATTCTTGTTTAAATATCTATATAAATCTATTGCTTAATAATGGTTTTTCAATATAACGTGTTTTATCTAATGATGTAGAGGTAAATAAAGTTTTCAGAGGCAGAAATAAATGATATAAAACTCTCATATTTGTCACAAATTTTAGCTTATTGACAGTGAAACTGAACTTCTAACTTGGAATACTAAAGTATGGGTTTGGGGATAATCAAGATACAGTTCAATATCTACTCCATTATTTTCTAGTTAAGTGATAGTGGCCAAATTGCTGACCTACCCTGAGCCATAGTTTTCTTATGAGTAAAATAGGAATATTAAACTTTGCTTTGTAGAAATGATTGATATTTAGATGAAATGACAATATGTATATTTACAAATACTAGATACTCAATAAAATTTCTTTATTTTTCACATACCCTTTATCATTTCAACATTACTCTCTGGATGTTTTCCCATCTCTACTTCTTTAATGTTAATATTCCTGAGAATTTCTTAAACCTGTTTTCTACTCCTTCCTTTTTTTAGAAAATTTCATGTTTCCATGATTTTCATTACCTAAGTGGGCTGCCCTGGTGACTCAGTGGTAAAGACTCTGCCTGTAATTCAGGAGATGTGGGCTCGATCCTTGGCTTGGGAAGATCCCCTGGAGAGGAAATAGCAACATATGCAAATATTCTTGCTTGAAAAATCCCATGGACAGAGGAGTCTGACAGCTACAGTCCATGGGGTTGCAAAAGAGTTGGGTACAATTTAGCAACTAAACAATAGCAAAGGCCTAAGTCTCCCAAACAGGAACATCTCTCTCCCAATATCTCCTCTCTCCTGATCTTTATCTCCAAATATCATCTCTAAATGTCAGAAGGCATCTCAACATTATCATATCCCAACATGCATAAAATTAAGATCATGCCATCTGGTCCCATTACTTCATGGCAAATAGATGGGGAAACAGTGGAAACAGTGGCTGACTTTATTTTGGGGGGCTCCAAAATCACTGCAGATGGTAATTGCAGCCATGAATTAGAAGACGCTTACTCCTTGGAAGAAAAGTTATGACCAACCTAGACAGCATATTAAAAAGCAGAGACATTACTTTGTCAACAAAGGTCCGTCTAGTCAAGGCTATGGTTTTTCCAGTAGTCATGTATGGATGTGAGAGCTGGACTATAAAGAAAGCTGAGCACCGAAGAATTGATGCCTTTGAACTGTGGTGTTGGAGAAGACTCTTGAGTGTCCCTTGGACTGCAAGGAGATCCAACCAGTCCATCCTAAAGGAGATCAGTCCTGGGTGTTCATTGGAAGGACTGATGTTGAAGCTGAAACTCCAATACTTTGGCCACCTCATGTGAAGAGTCAACTCATTGGAAAAGACCATAATGGTGGGAGAGATTGGGGGCAGGAGGAGGAGAAGGGTACGACAGAGGATGAGATGGCTGGATGGCATCACTGACTTGATGGACATGAGTTTGAGTAAGCTCTGGAAGTTGGTGATGGACAGGGAGGCCTGGCGTGCTGCAATTCATGGTATCGCAGAGTTGGACATGACTAAGCTACTGAACTGAACTGAACTGAGCTGAAAGCACAGGATTGGTTATATTGTCACTCCCCAAATCTGCTCTTCTTTCTCTAGTGTGCATCTCATGTGGAAGCACCAAAAATGTTTCAGGAACACTCTCCTCTTTGTCCCCTCTTCATTCAATTACCAGTTTGTCCCAATCCCGTCTCTGATTATCTTATACAGCACCCCCTGGGTGTCACAATTTTAATCCACCTCTGTACCCATAATATACTTCCTCTGAACTAGTCATCATAAATGTTTACCAGATTTTTACTCCTTTAATAATGTGTTTCTGTAATCTGCAGAGTAAAACTGAAATGCAGAAGACCACAAGTAGCCTCTCTCTCATCGTCATTTGAGAATACCCTATGGACTGAAATCCAGCATATGCTCTTCTATTTCATTAAACATATTGCTCCCATTACTTTGCAGATTATAAGCCCTATTCATTCTTCCAAAATACCTGAAGTATAAAGTATTTTCTATTTCAGAAAGCCTTCATGATATCTCACAAGCAAAATTATTTTTACTTTTCTTTATTTTCTCTAATAGTGGTTTTGACAAATTAAGATTGCTTCCCTTTTCCAATCATATTCTATGCACGTATTTATAGTTTTATGTAGACAATAAATACTGTTTTCCCATTACCTGGCCAGGTCCTTGAAGTCATAGATCTCATTAACTTGTGAGTTACCTTTGTAAACTTTACTCTGGAAAAATAAGAATAACTTATGTTGATTTCCTGAGTGAGTGAATGAATGATGAATGAATGATGTATTAACCTGTTAGTCTGACACATAGAGGTGCAGAATAGTGGTTGGTCGACTTTGATTAAAATAAAATGCCATAGAACTTCTAGTGCTTAGCTGCTCAGTCATGTTGAACTTTGCGAACCTATGGACTGTAACCCACCAGGCTCTTCTGTTCATGAAATTCTCCAGGTAAGAATACTGGAGTGGGTGGCCATTCCTTTCTCTAGGGGATCTTCCTGACCAAGGGATCAAACCCAGGTCTCCTGCATTGCAGGCAGATTCTTTACCTTCTGAGCCACCAGGGAAGTTCTGAAATATCATGGATAAGATTATTCGGGAGAAGGCTAGTAGCTTCTTACTATGCAGTTTTATGTCCTAGGTGCTGATTTCGGATTATTTTTCCATGTGTATTTAAGACCTAGTGATATGTTATAAGCCTGTATTTGGGTAATAAATAATTGATTATCCCTAGAAAACCTGGCATCTGTCTCAGAACTACATGTTACAAAATATTTATAAAATAATCAATATGTTAATTTATATATGTTACATTTATCGATCTCAAGATAGCCTTCTAAACTTGTTTGGAATATTCCTCTTGTGAATTTTTATACATCAATACTTTTCAACCCAAATATTGTATGCAAGCAAACTTTGGAATCTCACATCATTAAGGAAAACAGAAAAATTCCTAGCAACTACAGAGCTCCGAAGCTCAATACTTCTTCCTGCAGCCCACAACTCCTCATATGCTGGCTTTCCGGAAAGAGCTCCAAAAAGCATGACTCTCAAACAAAATGAATAGATGAGTCACTCACTGCTCTAAGGCACCTTCATCTATAACAGATGCTCAGCGATTTCAGGAGCAAGAAATGCAGTGAGAGGGATAGGCATTTTTAGTCTATTAACTTATCTGGCCATGAGTTAAGTGTGTATCATTATTATTTTTTATACAAAGTCTTTCTCTGTGCTTTAACTTCTATTTCCTCTTGTGCCAAGTGGCTGTCCAAAGCCTTCAATTGAATCTATATAAATCTAGTTTGTTTATGAGAAGATAAGAGCCCTGCAGACATCCATAAATGCATTCAAACATGTCCTGGATAATTTTATTTTCATTATTTCAAAAATATTGACACTTGGTTTTTATTTATGACCTTGATTTTGTCTCAAATAGGATGAATTCTATGAGAACATGACAAACAGGTAGGATAACTTGTGCATTATCAAGTAGGACACAGAAACATTGAAAACATTCAGGGGGAAAAAAGTAATCTGTTACAAATTACTTACAGCTCTGGGAAAGACAGAACATTTAAAATATTTTTTTATGATATGAATTTTTATTTTATTGGTTAATCCTTTAAAATAATTTTGCTTTCTCTTTATACAAATTTCAGAATTCTCTGTATTAATTTTTATGAATAGTGTTTATGACATGGCATTTACTGTGATCTAGATTTGATTCCTTAGGGATACAGACAAAAAAATCTCCAGCTGCACAGAGGTTGTATAATACTTAGTGTTGATAACACACAATAAGATAAATAAAGTAAAATAGAGAGGATTTTTTGCTAGCAATAAATGCTACCTATAAATTAGTGTCAATGTAGTCATATAAAGATTTCCATATATTTCCCAGTTCTAACATAAAACTTTTAATATGTTTTCACTGAATTTTACATAATTTTCCAAACACTGTGAGCTTTCCTCTGTGTTCCTTACTTGTCTCTGTGATTCTTCAGCCACTACAGCCTATCTTTCTCTAACAGTTTCTCTATCTAAATGATTTGTGTTCCACTGGCAGTTCTGTACTAAAGAAAGTGATATATCCTGATGAAGCCATTAAGCACGGTACTACAGACATTAAGGGGATGATATAGGCATGATTTCAATCATGCAAAAGGGAACTACCCTAGTTCTGAGAAGGAAAGCACCAGAGAGCTTAACCCACTCTTGTCTACATTTTCATTTCATTAGATTCAGATCTGGGGATGTCAGAAAAAATGAACAGCTATTCCCCCCACAAGGCAATCACTGTAAGTGTCATCATTAGATGCACGTTGAGCACCCACAGGGAAAAGGGTCAGGACTCGGAATATACAGCATATTGGAGAGGCCCAAAGAACAAATTGAGGATGAATGGGTTGATAGTACAGAAAATATGTTTTTAAAAAAATGTTGATCTTTTCACTCTGTGCTGTCATGAAGATTTCCTTTAAAAATCACTGTTACATGAAAGTCAAAATATTGTTCCAAATCTCTCTTCCCTGAATTATAGTTAAGAATCTGTTTAATTATCCACATACTTAAAATATCCTAATATTCAATTTTCTTCAGAATATCACTGTCAGTTGCTTTGTGCAATAGATTCTTAAAAGGAATATGCATTTTTGATAAATCAAGTTTTCAGTGAAAGACGAAAATCTGTGAGGAAATGTGCCTCCCAAATGCAAAGTTAGAATAAATCACACTTTGAGTAAAGTGAGTGAAAGTCACTCAGTCATGTCCAATTTTTTGCAACCCATGGACTGTAGTCTACCAGGCTCCTCTGTCCATGGAATTCTTCAGGCAAGAATATTGGAGTGGGTTGCCATTTCCTTCTGTAGGGATTCTTCCCAACCCAGGGATCAAACCTAGGTCTTCTGCATTGTAAGCAGATTCTTTACTATCTGAGCCACCAGGGAAGGACCAATATGAAATAATAGTGTAAAAGGCACTTCATTTGTATTATCTCTTTTGCTAAGATTTTGTTTTTCTCACTGACATACTCCTAGATTACACAGTAGATGATATATGTACCATTTAACATAAATGATATCAAATTGTTTTATAAACATATGATACTTTGATAAATTATTAATAAACCCTGTCTAACAAATCAGAGATGTCTTTAAAGTTGGTTAGTCCAAAATGAAAAAAATAATTGCTTTAATGTCTTTAGCAAATACTTACTAGTATTTTACTAAAATCTGTTTTTCATAATGACAAACCCTAGATAATAGAATGTGTATCTTTTAAGCATTAAACAATTATAAGCATTTGAAATTAAAATCATGCCAAAATATAAAACTCACTTATCTTCTTAATGGTCATTTAAACTAGGTGAATACTAAGCCACAGACTTCCATGACAAATCTATTTTTTCTTTGAAAAATACTGAAATACATTTTAGTCTTTTATTGGTGCCCTAGGTTCATATTAATAATGCCAATTATTTAACTGAGCTACATTAGCATGAAGACCCCAGGGCCTGTGGGCTATGAAGGTCCATGTCCCTCTACCTAAAATCACACTGAACTGCTCAGCTTTCAAGATCTGAGGGCCTGCTTTTCTTAGATTATTTTCCCATCTCTTCCTTCTCATCATATTGAAAACTTTTAGTTTGCCATTTCTGCTCCAGATAAAATTATGTCCACTCTTTGTAGTTATTAATCTAAATTAATGCTATCTTGGGAAGCAAAACCAATCTCTTTAGAATTATGTGTAAACTAAACATATATATAAACCTTTGAGTGAGGTTTTTAGGTCTTCTATTTAAAATATATAGATATGGTGAAATTGCTTTGAACCAATCATTTTGTGCTTATGTATGTGTGTGTGAAACATTACTAATTTGACTTAATAAAAAAAGAGAGGTCATTATTTAGAAACACAGTAATCAGAAATATGAATTATAATTAAAAATCTATCTAAATTTAAAGCAGCACTAAATTCGGGCAATTGGTTGATAGGTCTAACTTGTTTTCATATTTACTCTTTGAAATTATTAGCTTTTTTTTTTGATAGGTGATATTCCTTATATAGGTGAGATAAATTTACTTGTGCTTGCTGCCAAATTAAATAATTATTTTTTGAGAGAAGAGGACAACATAAGGAATAGGCTCCTCTATAATGAACTTAAACCCTAATTGTAGAATGGGGAACTACATAAGTGAAAAGTGGAATAATGACAGAATGACACCATGATGAGTCATTGTTTTGGATTACATGTGTGGGCATTTTCTATTAAAAGTGTGATCTGTGGCCTAGCAGTGTCTGGTTCACTTGGCAACTTGTCAGAAATGCAGACCGGTAGGTCCACCCTATACCTATCAGAATTTGCACTTTTATAGGATCCCCATGTGTTCACATGTACATTAATATTTGGGAGATATTTTCATAGTAGATCATTTATATCTATTCTGATTATGCATACTCCCCCACTACATGGCAGATGCAATGCTGACTGTAATAGAAACACACAAAGGGGTATATACCATAAGTGGCTCTGGATCTCAAAACTCATATAGGGGAGATGATATCTAAGCAGAGGAAGCACACACCTAGGGAGATTATTTGGGAGATAGGAAAGGCTACATGATCTAAATATTCCAGGGGTAAATTCTTAATAGTCTACTAGGTTTAAACTCTTTTCTCTGAGGACAGAGCTCTTATCATAGTTAAAATACATCCTATTGAAGTTCCAGTCCCTCTTTCTAAATTCTACCAGTTTTTCAAGGCTATTTACGGTCCTTCTCCTCTTTGAGATCTTCCTTAGGCATGTCAGCTGGAAGGGATTCCCACTCACTACTTAGAAGCCCCAAAGCAAAATTCCATCTGGTCTGGACCACATTTTTGATATTGATTTTCTTTATCACAGTGCTAGGTAGGGTTAATTGCTTGTAAGGATTGACTAAATATGCTTACGTGTATCTAATCCTACAGCATAAACCAGATAGCAAGATTTTTCCTGGAAGTAGCCACAGTATATGATTCTTTGCATCACTGTCAGTTTTTAACACAGTGTCTATCTAATAAAGGCTTGAATAAAAGAGCTGAGAAGAACATGTAATAAAGGACAGTATGAGAAAGCAGACACCTGGAACTGGAGGCTACAATGAACAAGATGGGTTTCAATAATTCTTTATTTTGTATAGCTGTGCTTAAGGGTATTAATAATCCCAGTATTCATAGAGTGCTTTGGAGAAGAAGGCTGTGGAGGGAGAACATAGCTGTTGAAAGCAACTGTGGAAGAAAGCGCTAAATGTAATTTTTGTACCTCTGTTATTGACCTGCTTTTCTTCTCATCCATCCCAAAGTGAACACTTACTTGCTACTTTGGACATTCCCTGTATGCTTTGGCATCAATCTTTGGCATTCACTGTTATTTCAGAAAGGGAATCCTTCTCAAAATCAATTTGAGAACAATTAAGAAGATTCCTGGACAGTTCAGCTTGAATTCGAGTGATTGCTGTGATTTTCTAAAGGGAGAGTGGTCAGGCTCTTAGCTAGCGTGGCTTATGGGCCAGATGAGGTGGAGAGAGACCAAGACTAAGTAGGATGAAGGGTATATTTCTTGACAGCAAGACCTCATTCAGAATACCCCTTCCCTGCAGTGGGAACAGGAATGCATGCAAGCTTAATAACTTAACTGTCCAGAAACAAAAATGAAGTATGTCTGAAAATTTCCTTTTAAATCTAGTTGAATTTTCATTGTTCACATCTTTGTGGACTGTAGTAAAGGCAGTACAATTTTTATCTTGTTTGACTTTGTGATGTAAGGAGTCAGATTCTGATTCAGACACATTTAAGGTTGGACAAATCCCTGTCTTCTACTCTAGCCAGCACTTAAGTGTGCATGGCTGGCACCTGGGGAGTATATAAAAAAGGCAACCCTTTGGTCCCAAGTCTCAGTAATCAAAATTTCCTAGGTCTAAAACAAAGTGTAGACATGAACTTTAAATGGGAACTGCTTGTCATCCTGAAGTGGAGAAAGGCTATCTTATCTATTTTACAAATGAACAAAGTAAAAAAACATGATTTTAGCTGCTAGCCAACTCTTTAGAAATCAGGTTAGTTTCTTTCTAAATGCTTATTTTTCCTTTCACAACTTTCTCCCTTTTTCCATTACTCCTGAATTGAGCAGCAAAGAAGGTAAAATACACAAATACTCAATCTGTTGATGTGAATTCAAAGACAATTTACTACAAAGGATACCCATATGGTCCAGTTGCCACAGCAGTCCCCATTTATGCTATCTGTCCCAGCAATGCATTTTCTATCATTCTCAAATGATCCAAGTTTGAAGAATAAGTCACATGATTATCTTAATCCTATATTAACAACTACAAGTGAGGGGCATGGAAAGTGTATTTGTAGCTATATAATTCTAATTTTTCCTTTTCAAAGTGTTTCTTAGGAAAAGATCATAAATGTCATTCAAAAAGTGGTTTTTTTTTAATGAGGGGTTATATAACTTTTGAAAGGGTTATGTCTTCAAAATGTATTCTTAATAATAAATTCTCCACTATGATCCTTTTGGGGAGGCTTTAGGGAAACTATCTAATGTCGACAACTAGGATAAAAAAATCTAATGTCAATAAAATGTCAAAACATAAATCTAAAAATAATTTAATTTAAAATAAATGAAACCATCATTTATATAATTCCATTAGGTTTTTTGCCAGACCCTAATTCAAAAAGTGTAAATTATTAACCACATTACATTGTATTCAGTTCTTCATTTTTCACTAATAGGTGGCTGCCTAAATTTCTACAGTTGCTATAATTTTTCTTGAGAATTTATAGAATTTTAATATTTGATTACATGAAAAAATACTCACTAGAGTTTTTTTTTTTTTTTAATCTTACGTTTTTACTCACCCTCTTCAACTACTAAAAGTCAATTTGTTAGGAGCATACAAGCAGCCAGAGAAAGCAAGCAACTCGGCTAGAGCTGCTACAAACCCAACAGTGAAAACTGGAAATCTCTTGCAGGATCTTCATCTTCCACACCTCAAAATGAACAGGGAAACAGACTAGCACTATGAATGTGTACCTTTTCCTCCTAGAAATTCAGGGACCTGCCATGTGAGACTGTTGTGATTCTAATTTTACTTAAGAATTTCTAACAATCCCTGTGCTAGCCTTTCTACCTGTCAGCCTACCTATTTATTTTGCAATCCACCACTCCAAATTCACTTGCCAAGGATCCTGAATACGTCTATCCAGTCAGGCAAGCCCTTAGGCCTTGGTTCCCCCATTTAAACTGACTTCATTCCTCTACCCCTTAGCATGATGTCTCACCTTAATCAAATGCCTGAGTCTGGCCATCACTCGTCCACTCTGGAATGGAGATTTAAACAAAGTGACACCTGCTAAGAAAATTCTTTTTCTAGAAAATAAAATGTGTTCTTAGGATAGAAGAAGAGGCTAGTTCACTCTGGCTCTAGCACCTCGGTCTCATTGATTTCCAACATCAAAGAATCAGAGTTCATCTGAAGAACAGCCGTCCTCATCCTGCTTTCAGATTCCTCATTCACCTCTTCATCCTGAACACAGAGATGCTACCCTGTGGCCTATATTCAGGCTCAGATTACACTCAAGGATCTCTGGGGTCAAACTCCTACTTGCAGGATGCTAAATCATAATTTGACTTCCATGCATCACCAGCTTCTTGGACCAAGGACCACACTTAGTTCCATGGGAAACAGTGCTGTCATTGCTTCAGGCTTGGATTTTAACTCAATCCACTGATTAACCACCTTCTGGAATCTAAACTTCACTGCTGTTTGGTTTAAAGATTATATATACTTGTGGAAATTCCAGATTCTATAAAAACCTATACCAACTTCTCTCCATAATATTTAAATGTATTGAGTTGAATGTTCCAAGTTTCATCCATATTGGTTAAAAGAATAAGATAGAATTCTGTTCAGCCTCATCTTCTGATCAAAGCTTGAGGCGAGTGTAAAAAGGAAAATTAAAAGCTATAAAAGGGCTTCTTGAGCAGCCTTGATAAATAGACAAATTAATCTATTTAAAATCCCTGTCATATTTTTAGATCATTAGTTTCCTTGACATGTTAAGTGCTCAATGTAAAGATCCAATGTTAATCTGAATACCACAAAACAAATCAAATGAAAAATCAAAACTGGGAGGGAAGGAAGAAAGGTCATAACATTCTTAAGCAGAAGTTTCTAAAAATATTTTAACAAAAAATAGTTTGAATCTTAAGAGTGAGTAATATTTCAAACTCATTCATGTTTCATGAAAAACTTTCAGTTGGCACTGAAAATAATTTTCAGGAAAATATGAATTGTCAACTGATCATTCTATATGGACTACTAAATTCTGATAATAATATTCATGAGAATTTGTTTAAAGGAGGTGTTAAGAATACACAGAAGAACTATACAAAAAAGATCTTAATGACCCAGATAACCACAACGATGTGATCTCTCATCTAGAGCCAGATATCTTGGAGTCTGAAGTCAGGAGGATCATATGAAGCATCAGTACAAACAAGGCTAGTGGAGGGGATGGAATTCCAACTGAGCTATTCAAGTCCTAAAAGGTAATGCTGTTAAGTGCTGCACTCAATAAGCCAGCAAATTTGGAAATTTCAGCAGTGGCCACAGTACTGGCACAAAGACAGAAATATAGATCAATGGAACAGAATAGAAAGCCCAGAGATAAATCCACGAACCTATGGACACCTTATCTTCGACAAAGGAGGCAAGGATATACAATGGAAAAAAGAAAACCTCCTTAACAAGTGGTGCTGGGAAAACTGGTCAACCACTTGTAAAAGAATGAAACTAGAACATTTTCTAACACCATACACAAAAATAAACTCAAAATGGGTTAAAGATCTAAATGTAAGACCAGAAACTATAAAACTCCTAGGAAATAATATAGGCAAAACACTCCCCGACATAAATCACAGCAGGATCCTCTACGACCCACCTCCCAGAATATTGGAAATAAAAGCAAAACTAAACAAATGGGACCTAATTAAACTTAAAAGCTTTTGCACTACAAAGGAAACTATAAGCAAGGTGAAAAGACAGCCCTCAGATTGGGAGAAAATAATAGCAAATGAAGCAACAGACAAAGGATTAATCTCAAAAATATACAAGCAACTCCTACAGCTCAATTCCAGAAAAATAAATGACCCAATCAAAAAATGGGCCAAAGAACTAAACAGACATTTCTCCAAAGAAGACATACAGATGGCTAACAAACATATGAAAAGATGCTCAACATCACTCATTATCAGAGAAATGCAAATCAAAACCACAATGAGGTACCATTACACGCCAGTCAGGATGGCTGCTATCCAAAAGTCTACAAGCAATAAATGCTAGAGAGGGTGTAGAGAAAAGGGAACCCTCTTACACTGTTGGTGGGAATGCAAACTAGTACAGCCGCTATGGAGAACAGTGTGGAGATTCCTTAAAAAACTGGAAATAGAATTGCCATATGACTCAGCAATCCCACTTCTGGGCATACACACCAAGGAAACCAGTTCTGAAAGAGACACGTGCACCCCAATGTTCATCACAGCACTGTTTATAATAGCCAGGACATGGAAGCAACCTAGATGCCCATCAGCAGACGAATGGATAAGGAAGCTGTGGTACATATACACCATGGAATATTACTCAGCCATTAAAAAGAATTCATTTGAATCAGTTCTAATGAGATGGATGAAACTGGAGCCCATTATACAGAGTGAAGTAAGCCAGAAAGATAAAGAACATTACAGCATACTAACACATATATATGGAATTTAGAAAGATGGTAATGATAACCCTATATGCAAAACAGAAAAAGAGACACAGATGTACAGAACAGACTTTTGAACTCTGTGGGAGAAGGCGAGGGTGGGATGTTTCGAGAGAACAGCATCGAAACATGTATATTATCTATGGTGAAACAGACCAACGGCCCAGGTGGGATGCATGAGACAAGTGCTCGGGCCTGGTGCACTGGGAAGACCCAGAGGGATCAGGTAGAGAGGGAGGTGGGAGGGGGGATCGGGATGGGGAATACATGTAAATACATGGCTGATTCATGTCAATGTATTACAAAACCCACTACAATATTGTAAAGTAATTAGCCTCCAACTAATAAAAATAAATGAAAAGAAAAAGACCTATTTAAAAAAAAAAAAGAAAAGGTCAACTTTCTTTCCAATCCCAAAGAAAGGAAGTGACAAAGAATGCTCAAACTATTGCACAATCACACTCATCTCACACGCTAGGAAAGTAGTGCTCAAAATTCTCTAAACCAGGCTTCAACAGTACATGAACCAAGAACTTCCAGATGTTCAAGCTGGATATAGAAAAGGCAGAGGAACCAAGAGATCAAATTGCCAACGTTCATTGGATCATAGAAAAAGCAAGAGAATCACAGAAAAACATCTACTTATGCTTTATTGACTACACCAAAGCCTTTGACTATGTGGATCACAACAAACTGTGGAAAATTCTTAAAGGATAGGAATAACAGACCATCTTCCTGCCTCCTGAGAAATCTGCTTGCAGATCAAGAAGCAGTTAGAACTGGACATGGAACAACGGACTGGTTCCAAATTGGGAAAGGAGTACATCAAGGCTGTATATTGCCACCCTGCTTATTTAACTTATATGCACAGTACATCATGCAAAATACTTGGCTGGACGAGGCACAGGCTGGAATCAAGATTGCCAGGAGAAATACCAGTAACCTCAGATATGCAGATGACACCACCCTTATGGCAGAAAGCGAAGAAGAACTGAAGAGTCACTTGATGAAAGGAAAAGAGATGAATTAAAAAGCTGGATTAAAACTCAACATTCAAAAAACTAAGATCATGGCATCCAGTCCCATCATTTCATGGCAAATAGATGGGGAAACAATGGAAAGAGCAACAGACTTTATTTTCTTGGGCTCCAAAATCCCTGCAGATGGTGACTGCAGTCATGAAATTAAAAGATGCTTGCTCCTTGGAAGGAAAGTTATGATCAACCTAGAGAGCATATTAAGAAGCAGAGACATCACTTTGCCAACAAAGGCCCGTCTAGTCAAGGCTATGGTTTTTCCAGTAGTCATGTATGGATGTGAGAGCTGGACTATAAAGAAAGCTGAGCACTGAAGAATTGATGCTTTTGAACTGTGGTGTTGGAGAAGACTCTTGAGCATCCCTTGGACTGCAAGGAAATCCAAACAGTCAACCCTAAAGGAAATCAGTCCTGAATATTCATTGGAAGAACTGATGCTGAAGCTGAAGCTCCAATACTTTGGCCACCTGATGCGAAGAGGTGACTCATTTGAAAAGACCCTGCTGTTGGGAAAGATTGAGGGTAGGAGGAGAAGGGGACGACAGAGGATGAGATGGTTGGATGGCATCACTGACTCTATGGACATGAGTTTGAACAAGCTCCATGAGTCAGTGATGGATAGGGAAGCCTGGCGTGCTGCAGTCCATGCGGTCACAAAGAGTCAGAAATGACTGAGTAACTGAACTGTACTGAATTGAGTGTGTTTATACAAATGGTAGATCAGGGCTACCATTAAATTTGTGTTAGATCTCAAAACTGTGGTCTTCTATAGCATATACAACCTTGAAATCTACTTCCAAGTAATCTGTGGATGTATTGACCAGCAAAATTTAGAGCAACCTGAGTGTGTACCTAGAAAGGTTACCTATGGTGAGAGGTTAAGGTGTATTAAAACTTTATAACACACTGTCTGTGGAAGCAGAGAGTGAGAGAAGAGAGAAATGAAAAGGCACTAATCGTGTTTAATATAACACCTCAGTGTTCATTGCAGCACTATTTATAATAGCCAGGACATAGAAGCAACCTAAATGTCCATCAGTGGAGGAATGGGTAAAGAAGATGTGGTGAATATGAATCAATGTTAGAGAGACATTTACATTTTTTATTTCATTTCATCTTTGTGAATCATCTATCTTCCACATATGAAGAAAATGAGCCTTAGAGAGACCCTGTGTTTCACTCATAGAGATGGAATGAGTCAGGCCAGAGACTTGTAATCCAGCTTTATGTGCAATATCTAGATAACTCATTAGTTAAGCATTTCGTTACATATATTTGCATTACTTCATTTATTTGGGGTCCTTTGATGCTTGGGGATCTAAGCAGAGCAATATTAATAGGTATGTGTACAAGTACCTATTAGAAACAACAACAAAAAAATAATAAAATGAGCAAGTGGAAGTGATACAAATCAAAGGAAATAGACAAAAGCTAAATCAGGAGAGAAGTATCAGAGTTTTCACTCTGATGTATTTGAGTTTAGTGTAACACTTTCAAAATACCTATTCTAAACCAGGCAAACCTCACTGACCATGGCTCCTAAAAATGTTTTCAAAGTAAAACACTAGACTCTTGCCTGGAGAATCCCATTGATGGAGGAGCCTGGTAGGTTGCGGTCCATGGGGTTGCTAGGAGTCGGACATGACTGAGTGACTTCACTTTCACTTTTCATTTTCACACATCAGAGAAGGAAATGGCAACCCACTCCAGTGTTCTTGCCTGGAGAATCCCAGGGACGGGGAGCCTGGTGGGCTGCCGTCTATGGGGTCACACAGAGTCGGACATGACTGAAGAGACTTAGTAGCAGCAGCAGCAGCAGCAGACCTCAAAACTTTGATCTCTTGTATTCAGCCTTGTATTCTACTTTTGTAGGATTTATTCTGTAATTTTAAATATAGTATAATAACCCAAGTTCTTGTGAGGGGACAAATTTATGGAAAAATACTTTTAGAGCAGCACTCTCTGACAGGGCTTTCTGCAATAGTGGAAATGTTCTATATTTGCATTGTCTATATTTGGCTACTGAACACTTGATAGATGGTTAGTAGAATGGAGGAATGGATTTTCTAATCTTATTTAACAAATTTCATTGATATAACCATATGGGGCAAGTGGATACCATATTGGACAGTTATGTCTAGAGCCTTGCTACTCAGCGATCTGAGGACCAGCAGCACCACCATCACCAGGAAGCCTGTTAGAAATGCAGAATCAGGAGGGATTTGAATTTAGAGTATGGAAGAAATGGAAGAACAAGTTCTCCAGTTGATTCTAAGGTACTGTTAAAGTGTGAGAAAAAGTGATCTGATAGTATTATCCATGCTGCACAATTTCAAAATCTAATAGAGAAAACATTAGCATAAATCACAATATTCCTTTTAAGGGTAAAGAGTCTGTGACTATATTGTAAACAAAATATTACTATCAACTTCACAACACTAGGCAATAAGTTGATTTCCAAATATCCAGATGTATGGCATTGTCTCCAAAACATAAAACCCCACCCACCCTTCTTATGAAAATTTGCCTCCAGATATCTGGCATCTTGTAGGTGCTAGTATGTCCTTCAGACTAACTTGCTCACTGTATACTTGCAAATTTCCATGATGACTTGCAAAGAAGAACAAGTGCTGTTATTCCAAGATGTTTCCTATTGGAAGAGGCAATTAAACTTATTAAGGGAAAGTGGTCACCAAAGTATAGAGTGTTGTGCTTCTCTGCTTTTGCCATTTCCTTCACAACAGAAACCTCAACTCCCCAGGGAATAAGTATTAAGAGTCTGAAAATGAATAGTAGATTATCTCCATCTAAACCACATCTTTTTCCTCAATGTATTAGTTTGGGGGATTTTAGATACAGAAAGCTATAAAGTAGACAGTTTGTAATATATTATCTCCAACAGTCCATTGGCAAGCAAATAATACTTCTATACCGCTTTCATTAATCTGCTAACATAGATTGTTTATTCAGTTAGCTTATCTGATTTCGGGTGGCATGGGAAACCAAATGTGCTTCTAATAAGGTGGAAGTGAGCAAAGAAGTAGAGAAGTTCGAAGGATGATAGCATACATGACTGGGAAGTGTGCATGTACCTTGGAAAACGATGAATCATGGGTGAGATCCTTGAAAGACTCAGCCATGGAGATGAGTTAACTGCACATGTGCAGTCACACACTCAGCTGACCTCCAGAGTTGCCTGTGAGTCTTTCTGTTTCCCTTCGGTCAGCTTTTCCCATTCACCATAGGTAAATTCAGAGTTTTAACTCTCTCAAGCTCCTTTCCCCAGGATCACTGCTGTCCTACTCTTTAGAAGTCACTAGGTAAGAATTCCTAATTCTCCCACCCTTGTCTGGCTTCTTCCCTCTTCCTTTTCTGCATCTGTTAGTCCCATGGTGGGGTCTCAGGGGAGCATTTCTTTAATAAATCACTTGCACATTAACCCTCTTCTCAAGGTTAGCTTCTAGGACCACAAATTAACACAAATGCAGCTACAGACCTTTGCAAATGGTTACCTCCTCTGCCAGAAAACTCTTCCCCTCAGTTTTTGTCCTTCAGATAATTTCTTACCTTGCAAGTCTTATTTAACATCAATTTAATATTAAGGCCTTCCCTAACTACCTTATTATCAAACACACTACTTTTTTTTCAAAATTTTTTATAATTAATATATATGTATATATATTTTTTAAATTTTATGCAAACAGTTAATATATGAAACCATAGCAGATAGTTCAGTACAACAGTGTTGTCAACTGTGGGCCCAACGTTGCCCTTAAATCTCTAGAACTTATTCATCCTGAATAACTGAAACTTTACACTCACTGATCAGCAACTCCTCACTTACCCCTTCCCCTGCCTCTGGCAGCCACCGTTCTACTCCCTGCTTCAAAGAGTTTGACTATTTTAGATATCTCATGTAAGTGGAATAACGCAGTGCTTGTCTTTCTGTGACTGGCTTATTTCATTTAGTATAATGAACTCAAGTTTCATCCAAGTCATTGTATATAGCAGGGTTTTTAAACAATACCTGAGTTCCTCAAAAAGTTAAAAACAGACTGCCACTTGATCCAGTAATCCCACTTCTGAATATTTACCAAAAGATCCGAAATTAGGACCTCAACCTGATATTAGCACCCCTACAATCATTGCAGCCTTTATTCGTGATAGCCAAGATGTAGAAATAACCTAAATCTCCATTGGTGGATGAATAAAGAGAAAGTGGTATATGCATACAATGGAATATCATTCAACCTGATTGATTCTTTCCATAGGTTGTAATTACTTTTGGTCTATTTATATTTCTTTTAGTGTCAGTCTTTCACACTAGACAGAATTTCCACGAGGGTAGGCACTATATTGCTTTATTCATTCCATCTTGCACAAAATGAGCATTCAAATATCCACCAACTAGATAAATTTAAGACTTCAAATTTTAGAGGAAAGAAATACAAGTTGAATTCATAATTCCTAAAGAAAATCACTGCACAAATTATAAAACTTTTTGATGCCAAAGTAGCCCCCCAAAATATCTCTCCCCACTCTCTAGTAGGCATAAAAGATACAAGGTGCTTACATAAAGGTGACCATTTCAACATATGCTCACCTAACTCTGCATCTCTGTACAATGAATATGGTATAGTAACAAAGTTTTCTTAATTATTGTCCATGGTAAACTTATCAAGTGATTGATTTGAAAATAAATCTTTTAAAATTTCATATACTCTTTGATTTTTTTTTTTTTTTACTCTTTGATTTTTTAATAGCGGTAATCTACCTATCTGTTGTGATGGGTTGCTTTTCTCTCATATTATAATTTCAGGGGAAAAGAGCAATTAATTATTGGCTTTAAATTAAGGGAAAAAACATAATTTCTCTTGTAGATTCTTTTAATAAAGGAGAAAAAAAAGACTAAGTCGATTTTAAAATTTAGTGTCAGATAATGGCATATGTCATCTCGTGGGTGCTTAATGAAGCACCTTAGCTAGGAAATGTAAGAAGTAAATAATGAAACAGACAACAGAAAATCAAAGGATAATGAAGTATTCACCACATAAACAATTTTTGGTAGCTTTCTAACTAATATACAATTTATATTCATATGTATTTCAATAACCTATTTCTGCCTCTTGTGCCTTACAGAGAAGATGTATTGAATATGTTTCTACTAAACAAGTTATTTTTCATTTCTTGTGAAGTCTAGTCTCTTCTTGTCTTTGTCCTGCCTCTTTTAATTTTTTTCCTTTTAAACACTTACTCCAGGCAACTCACATTTTCAAACCAGTACTCACAATCTCTAAATTTTTCCCCTAATATCATATTTACCATGAAAAGTCCATTGCTTATATCTATTTCTAGATCACATTCATGTTGTAGGTAGATTGATTCTAAGTATTAAATATAGCTTTAAGCGCATCCTTCAAGACTACATTTATACAAGAACAAAGACATATTGTACCAAAGACATTTCAGATTCTCATTGTTTTCTGCAATTCAGATGCTTGAAGTGTCTGTATTGCAACTCTTATCTTCCCATTAACAAGAAACTTCTGGAAATTGATGTGGAAATTCTACATAAACATATAAATATATTAAAACATATATTATATGTATTAAACAAGTTATATGTATATACACACATACACATATCAAGCTAAAGTTTTTAATAATGAGCCAAATAATAATTGATGGTATAAGTGCCAATTTTTATATCTCAATATAAGAGTTCATTTCCTTTGCTGATGATGATCTAAGATAAAACAATATATTAAGTTCTTAATTAGATTAGAAAATATATTCAAAATCACCTCAAAAGGATATATAGTATTAAATTGCATTAAATATGCTGCTTTCCTAATTATCTTCTAAGCATCAATTTTAGAAAATAAAGCTTATCTGAATAATAAGTTGAATAATTTTTTATTATAAAACCTAACATGATATGAATCACCACAAATAAAATGGATCAAATAAAATGATCCACCTAGCCTAGTAACTTACTCTAATTACTATCACCACATCTGACCTATGATACATACTCAATTGATATTAACTGAAATGGTAAAATGTTTCATAGGGCACTGGGGGAAAAAAAAAAACTGTCCTTTATAAGATGTATCATGATTCTTTGGGTTGCAAGTAAACTGAAAAGATTAAAACACGACTGAGATAGGCAGTGATTTATTAGACCACATCACCTAAATCAAGTAGAGTTGGGTTCAATGAAATCATCAGGTCATTGACTCCTTTCATTTTTTGGCTCTGACTTCTTCCATGATGTATCATTCTCAAACTTAATGTGGCAGAAAGATGGATAATAACAGCTCTAGGCATATAATATACTAGGTTCAAATCCAGTGAAGGAAGAAAGGAAGAAAGGGAGGAAAGGAGGGAGGGAGGGAAAAAAAAACAGGTCTTTTTTCCAACAGTCAAAACCATTAGCAGTCAATCTATTTTATTTTCTACTCTCAACCATGAAGGAGTACCCCTCCTGTCATAAACTATACAATTGGACAAAACATAAGAAATAATTATTTATAAGAGTTTTCCTAGAAGGAGTGCAGGATTATGATTTCTTAAAGAATGGAAATAACTAGGAGCAGCCCCACAACTGCTCTTGTTTTTCACATGGTGACACTTTCTGGTCCATGGCAGAGAGGATAAGGAAACCCAACACATTAGTATCCAGGCACATTAGTATCCGGGAGGTGAGAAAACAAAGAGATCAGAGTTTAGGGTTACTGAGGTGGCAGGATGTTATGACACAGTGTACTTCAGAGAAGGGAGCTCTGGTGAGAAGGAACTCCAGAAAGCTGCAAAGTCTGCCCTTAAAACGTGACTAAATACTGTCTTAAATAAATAGGTCAAAATTCCACAAGAACAACCAAAGAATCACTACTGGTGAAAGAAATGCCACTGGAGAATGAACAACTTCCAGGACATCATAGGGTGAATAACCAATGAGTTCACACATGCTTGGAAACATTCAGTTTCAAAGGCCAAAGGAAGAGATCTTCTTATACACTCTAGGACCTGCAGTAGAAACCCTGGAAAAGTCACATCTTAGAAGCAGCAGGGTAATTTAGTCCAACGAGAAATCTAGTCTGGATGAACTATAATAAAAAAAAAAAGAAGAAACCTCAAAATGATCAGGCTAATCTGTAAATAAGTTTACCATACGCTGTAATAACATTCAACACTTCAGTAAGGAGGACAATCCAAACATGTAATAACATAGAATCTACAATATCCAACATCAAATAAAAATATAAAAAAGATATAGATATAAAAGAATACAGATATAAAAAGAGGAAAATACGACAACTAGGTGGAAAAATCAATTGATGAAAACAAAACTGTAAATGTCAGAGATGACAAGGCTAGAACAAGAGGGTTTTTAAATGTTTGATATAAATAGATACAAAGAGTCAAATTTAAATGTTAACATAATAAATGAGAAAATAGCAAATACAAATAGAGAAACATAAAATATTTACAAAGAATAAAATGGAAATTCTAAAACTTCACAGTAAACTATAATGAAAACATCACTGGATAAGCTTTACATTAAGTTTGATCACTGAATAAAAAGTGGATACATTTAAATAAAAGATAAAGATAACCAACCAAACTTAAGAAGGGATAATAAAGAGGCTGAAAAAATTAGCAATGTAAACCAGTTTAAAAAGTCATGTAACTGAACCATTAGAGGAGAGGAAAAATAGTGTTAAAGAATAAAGCATATTTTAAAGGGTAATGGTTGAAAATTTTTGGATATGATTAAAAAAAAACTATAAATCCACAAACCCAAAAATTATAATGAATGCAACAGGGATAGTCATGAAGAATAATGTACCAAAGAAATATTTGAAAATCAATAAAAAGGAAGAAAAATCTTTTATATAATACTCATTAGATTGTTTTTTAGTTAGATTCCACATAAAAATGATATCATATAGTATTTGTCTAAAAAATAGAACAAGCTAGTAAATATTAAAAAATTATAGCAAATAAACTAGTGGTTATCAGTAAGATGATGGAAGGGGGGGAGGTAATATGAGGGTAGGAAATTAAGAGGTACAAACTACTATGTATAAATAAGCTACATGTATATATTATACAACACAGACCAATATTTTATAATAACTATAAATGGAGTATAACTTTTAAATTTTGTGAATCATTATGTTGTACATCTGAAATTATATAATATTGTATATTTACTATACATCAATTTTAAAAAACATGCAATATACAAAAGAAGCTGTAGAAGCAGACAATAAATAAAGAAGACACATAGCTCATAGGGAATAACAATGAGAAAACCAGAGTTTTCCTCAGAGACATACAAGCTAGACAAAAATAGAATGGCAACTTTAAGGTGCTGAAAGAAAAAATATTACTCTAAATTTGACAAAAAAGAAAACACTTCAAATAAGAATAATTGTCTAGACAAATGAAAACTGAAACCATGAGTCACCAGCAGATGAATACAATATGAAATGCTAAAAACAGGATTTCAGAAGAAAGAAATAATGCTAAACAGCAGTTTGAGACAACAAAAGAAATGAAAAGAAAAAATAGATGACTAAGTTGAGAGACAAATAATTTTCCCTCTAGTTCCTTAAGTTCTTTCAAAGCTAACTGACTGTTGAGAGCAAAAATAACACTATGATGTTTATAACAAATTAAGAAGGAAAATGTATAATGTGATAGGACAAAGATGGGAAGGGAGAAATGGTAGAATATTACTAAGAAGGCAAGAAGATGGACACTTCAAAAAAGAATATTTATATAAATGGCCACAAGAAATAGTGCTGAATATCATTAGTCATCAAGGGATATGCAAATTAAAATCACAATGAGTTTTATTACATTTGTACCAGAATGGCCAAAATCAAAGAGTAACACCATATCACATGCTGGTGAGGATTGGGAGCATAAGATAACATAAACTCTTTTGAAATTTTTTTTTTTTTTTTTAAATTTTTTTATTAGTTGGAGGCTAATTACTTCACAACATTTCAGTGGGTTTTGTCATACATTGATATGAATCAGCCATAGATTTACACTTATTCCCCATCCCGATCCCCCCTCCCACCTCCCTCTCCACCCGATTCCTCTGGGTCTTCCCAGTGTACCAGGCCCGAGCACTTGTCTCATGCATCCCACCTGGGCTGGTGATCTGTTTCACCATAGATAGTATACATGCTGTTCTTTTGAAACATCCCACCCTCACCTTCTCCCACAGAGTTCAAAAGTCTGTTCTGTATTTCTGTGTCTCTTTTTCTGTTTTGCATATAGGGTTTGTATGGCATTTTCTTGTAATTTTCTTGTAATCATACATTTGTCCTAGCAATTCCACTATATGTCTCCCCAACATAAAGCAAAACACACATTCACAAAAATGTTGTAAAGGATTAGTAGTTTATAAAAGTCACAGACAAGAAACAACTTGAATGTCCCTCAACAGAAATAAACAAGATTTGATATATACTCAGCAAAAAAAAAAAAAAAGAAAGAAAAGGAAAGAAAGAAATTGGTAAAACATGCAATACTATAGATGAAACACAAAAATGGTATCTTGAGTAAAAGAAGACAGAGAGTAAATAAAGTATAACTTCATTTATCTGATGAACTAGAAATATATTAACTATTATGTGATGATCTAGATGACCTAGAAACTTGTCAGAATTATAATTTAGAGAAGACAAAGAACATTAATCCACTGATGAACTGAGAAAACTGGTAGCCTCTTTTGAGGACTTGAATGGATTGACTAGAAAACACAAAAGGCATTTTTCTGGATGATAAAAAATTCTGTATTTTGATGAGAGCATGAAATAAATGGCATATGTAATCTCTCCCTCTACTTTCTCCTCTTCTTCCTCCTATAAAAAGGAAGAACAAATTTGACTCCATTTTGGACCTATTTCTTTTACTTTACCCTTTGTATTTTGTTGCTTTGCTACAAGCTCATCACTAAAGGTAAATTGTTCATAGCTTAAAGCATACATAATGGTTCTAATTTCTCAAAACTGTATGCTAGGTACTTTTCCTAAGTGCTTTTAGGACCACCATGTTTCACAGTTCCAGGAAACACTATTCACATTTTATTCTATGTAGTCTATATTCTACCTAAATAAAATATTCATCATGACCTTGGCATCTTCCAACACACTGGCCTTGAAAGCTGTATAGAGCTTCTCATTTAATCCTTAGTAAAAACTTATGAGTTGGATAGCAGTATTGCTTCTCACGGGCTTCCCAGGTGGCGCTAGTGGTAAAGAACCTGCCTGCCAATACAAGAGATGTCAGAGATTGTGGGTTCGATCCTTGGGTCAGGAAGATCCTCCGGAGGAGGGCATGGCAACCCGCTCCAGTATTCTTGCCTGGAGAATCCCATGGACAGAGGAGCCTGGAGAACTACAGTCCATAGGGTCACAAAGAGTCAGACATGCCTGAAGTGACTTTGCACAGCCCAGCACATCACATTGCCTTTCGCTGGAGAAACTGAGGCACAGACAGGTTAAGTAAATGTCCATGATAATCCAATAACAAGTAGAGTAAAAATGTGAACTTGGTAGTCTGATTCTAGAACTCTTAACTTCTACCCAATACTGCCTCCCTCGTGAATTATTATGAATAAATAGATGTCTTCACTTTTACTATGCACATACTCTCCTTACCTACATTTAATGAATCTCATGTTTATTTGCCTCTCAATTCTCCATCTGTGTCATTTCTAACTTTAGGCAGAAGAATACACATGAAAAATAATGTTACTTAATTATTTCAGGAATAGGTTTCTTAGCCAAGGGCTGAAGTGCAACTTTACAGGTTTTTCAGAATTAATACCAATTTTATTTTCTACTTTTGAAAGTTAGTTTATCCCAACAGAACAACAACATGCCTGGCAGTGTGGCACCTCTTTAAGACTGTGCTTTATCCTTTTAGTACAGAGAAGGTGCAGATCAGGAATCTTATAACAGTCCATTCTTTAAATTCTGATAACCATCTAAATTCCCAGATATTTATCTAAACAAATTTCTTATTAAAAATAAGCCAAGCTGGCCAATTTATTGACAGGGGATGATAAGGGAAAGAAAAATGCACAGTCTTCTTGTCCAAGAAGGACACAGGAATACAACAGAGCAATTCAATTGTTTGCAAACATATTAAAAAAATTTGGTTATAATAACGGTAGATGTTTCCTATAGAAAGTGTATTAGCACTCTAAAGAAATAGCTGGATTCTACCTTTGCATCACACTCCATGTCTCATCCTGTGTAATGTTGAGAATGAAACAGGGCATCAGTGAGGGCATAAAAAGATCCAGGAGAATAGACACACAACTAACTTCTTCCATAAATTAGACTACTTTGTGGTAAATGTCTTGTTAGAAGTATTAGAGATAATAGATTGGATTGTAGCTGGACCAAGGGAGGTTCCCCGCCCCATACAGGTTTAAATTAAAGATGGGAAGTTAATAACTTCTACCCATTCCACTCCTCTGCTTTTCATAAACCAAAAAGGGAAGAAGAAAGTCTGTAATTAATAAAAATCAATAATTTTAATAAAATTAAAACCACACATTGGTCTCCATTTATTTTTGTAATATCATAATTGACCCAGGAAGTCCTTGTATATTTGACATTTTGTGAACAGCTACACATGTCCATTTCCTATGGAGAGAGGGCATATGTTTTAACAGATTCAAGGAAATTTTTATCTCAAACAATTTAGGAGTATCTGTATAAATTAAACAAAACTTTAAAAGAAAACAAGAGGATATAGCACCATCTAGAATATTACTTCCACTATCACACTTGCTTTTCTCTACAACAGACAGAATTAAGTATTTTTTCTACATATTTGGATAGCAATTTGTTCATAACTTTATTATAAAAGTTATTATAATTTACTTTTAGTTAGTTCATGGATTTGCTATCTGCTAGGCTTTCCCATCATATACAACTCTTGAAGAAAAGGAGGTCTGCATTATTTATTACCTAAATCAGTATTGAGCACAGAGTTGGCCCCCAAATCTGTCAGTTTATTAAAGGTACTTCATTTAAACAGTCAATACTTTTTAACAAACATTTTTATGAGCTATTAAGAGTCACAATACCTTCCTTCCATATGGATGCCATTATGAGTCTCTAGGGCACTTCCATTTAAGGAAACAAATTTTATCAACACTGTGGGCCATAAATAGCGCTGCTACCTGCAATACATTATAAGAAAGAAATCCACTTCATCAAATCTCTTGCATTGTGAATTATCAAACCCTACTGAGGGTAGAATTGCTTCAGGGAAGTCTTCACTCCATTTACAGTCTAAGTTCTTGAAACTCTTTTTGTTTTCCTTTATACCACGTCCCCTGCATAATATCCTAGTATCTCCTGGATCCTAATTTTAGGTCTTGTTTGATAGATTCTTCTCTACTCAGTCCTTCAGGTTTAATTCTAAGCTTCTTTTGCATTCTAGGTAATGCTGTCTAATTCCTTGACTGTAATTACTGTCTACAAGCTGATGACTCTCAAACTTACAGTCTTAACCTTAACCTTTTTCTTCAGTGCTAAGTTCCCATTGCCATTGATTTATGACTTACTCCCATAACTGCTTCTCCTCCTGTGTCCCTTGACTCAATATTTCCTCCATGACACAGAATCTTATTGAAACCAGACATGGGAGTCATTCTTGAATTCTCCATCACCCTCACCTCCCCCACTCAACAGTCAAAATTGAATGTTGATTTTCCTCACGATGCGTTTGTTGCTTCTCCTTTATCACTAGCATGACCTGAATACTTTCCTTCAAGCTTTCTTTAGTCAAAACATTAGGAAGCATCCTGAAATTTCTCTCTTTCTCTCTGATACATAACTAATTTTTACCAAATCCTATCAACATTAGCTTTTTAATGTATTCTGAATTTGTTTAGTTCCTTTCACCTCTGTTAATCCTACCCTTAATTAGAACACCATCATTTTTCCTCAAATAACTCTCCCACAATCTATTCTATGCATATTAATCAAAACTTCTTAAAAAAAATTCTTAAAGAATTGAAAACAGCCACCTAAAGAAAGAATAAAAAGGAAAACGTTTTAAGCAGAAGAGAAAGCATACACTAGAATCTAAATTGGCAAAAATGTTCATATGTTTTCAGAACAGAAGAAGGGAAAATGTTGTTGGTGTACAGTAAAAAGTGGGAAAAATGACTGAAGATAAAGCAAGCAATGAGATGAGGGGCCAATTTGTACAAAGCATTGTAGAATCACAACCTTATTTATCACCTTAAAATGCCATTCTTGTTACTAGGAAAAATATGGATTATGAATAAGGAAAGAGCAAGAAATTAACTGGAATTAGTTAACAGGTACTTTGGCCATGTGATGCGAAGAACTGACTCATTGGAAAGACCCTGATGCTGGGAAAGATTGAAGGCAGGAGGAGAAGGGGATGACAGAGGATGAGATGGTAGGATGGAATCACTGACATGATGGACATGAATTTGCACCTCTGGTAGGTTCCGGAGAGTTGGTAATAAACAGGAAGCCTGATGTGTTGTAGTCCATGGGGTTGCAAAGAGTCGGACACAACTGAGTGACTGAATTGACCTGAACTGAAGAGATAATGATATCAAAGACAAGGTTATGGATGTTTAAGTGAGGAAAAGTGCTGGAATTTAGAAATATTGTGGAGATTGAATACGTTTGTATGGTAGATTGAATATAAGCTATTAGGGAACAACAAAGAATGCCTATTATAGTCCTGGCTTGAGAGACTGGGAGAATATTAGTGCCATTCTTGGAAGCAGAGATGGAGGAAAAGATTTCATGTGGGAAAATTACAAATCAAAGTTTCAGGGTTGAACACTTTAAAGTTGAGATGCTATGAGACATTCAGTTGAAAAGTCATAAAAGTGAAGAGTGAATGAGTTTCCTTCCACTTTCCACAGCACTCTGGGACAATCCTACTATTAGATGAACAGAAGAACTAAGAAATATTCTGGTTAGGTTCTGAGCATATGCAAAGATGACACACAGAGCTTGGGGGTAATTAACAAGATAATATATAGTTAATAACCAAAATTCAAAGCTCTAATTGCCTTTCTTAGAAAATAAACCTCCCAATTAAATAATGGAAATTAATGCATGGTGAATGTTTTTAAGGTAACAATCTAGCAAACAAAACTGACACAGTCAACTATAAGGCAAGAAAAAAATGATCATTCTAAAAACACAATGCTTCAGTTGGATAAT
Organism: Cervus canadensis; assembly: GCF_019320065.1. NCBI lineage: Eukaryota > Metazoa > Chordata > Mammalia > Artiodactyla > Cervidae > Cervus > Cervus canadensis. The sequence goes on from NC_057400.1 coordinate 27,513,762, forward strand.
ATGGAAAGCCAATAACATATTCAGGGTATTTCTGATCTACCCCAGATATGGTCTAGCTCCTCTTAGAACATGATAATGTAGATAATAACAAGAGGTTTCCATCAAGGTTTAGGATTCTGAGGCCTAGATAAGAACAAATACATTATTTATTTTAAGCAATATTGAAAATAATACAAGCAATATTGAAACAGGGGTAAAGTATTACATTTTAGGGAACTTGGAGATCAGAACCAGTTAAATAATAATATATATCACAATTAGGAGAGGAGATGAAATCACAAACAGAAGAATGAAGTTTGTATCCAGAAAGAAGGAGAAATCATAGCAAATACTCTGTGCAGATCACATGAAAGGCAGTAGGATGTTGGCTATCATAGCTTTGATACCTACTTTCCCTGCTCCCCAGCAGTCATGGCCACTTGTGGGATTGCAGAAAGCTGGAAAAAATAAAATAAAGTCTGTTCATAGTAATTTGGGGACATCCATTAACTAAATAATACCCATACCCTTCCTCAAGCTCATTTCAAAGGGATATGTTTTGGAACTTCCCTGTTGGTTCAATGGTAAAGACTCTGCTTCCATGCAGAGATTTGATCTCTGGTCAGAAACTAAGATACCCTATGCTGTGCAGTGCGACCTAAATAAATAAATAGAAGCTCTTTAAAAAGAAACCAAAGGGATGCATTTTGATCAGGGTCTATGCTTTATGTGATTAAAGAACTTCTAAAATTATATGCAAGAGAGAAACAAAGGTTCTAATCTAACAGAACTGCAGGAGGATGTCATAAAATAGTGAGATTAGTGAGTTTCACTTCTTACAGACTTGGAATCAATTGGGAGTCTTTTAAAACACATGAGTACTTAGCTTTGATCAAAACAGAATCTGAGTAAATGAGCTTGAGGCATCCCATTTTGTTTAAAAACTCCTAAAATGAATTAATGAAACAAAAGAGTCTATACAGATTTCTGGACATTTAAGATATTTTGTCATAATATAATTCAAACACCTGACAAGAAATGGTGCTGTAAGAATGTTTAAATGTTCTTTCTTGCTTGCTGTCCTGCTGTGCAGGGCTTAGTTGCTCAATCATGTCCAACTCTTTGCAATCCCAAGGACTATAGCCCACAGGCTCCTCTGTCCATGAAATTCTCCGGGTAAGAACACTTGAGTGGTTGCCATGCCCTCCTCCAAGGGATCTTCCTTCTTGCCTGCATTATGTACTATTTTTAATTTTAGAGTTAAATGTCTACAGTCTTAACTCATGTTAACCCCAGTTGTTCAGTTGCTCAGTCATGTCCAACTCTTTGTGACCCCATGGCTTCCCTTTCCATCACTATCTCCCAGAGTTTGCTCAAATTCATGTCCATTGAGTCAGTGATGCCATCCAACCATCTCATCCTCTGTCACCCCCTTCTCCTGCCCTCAATCTTTCCCAGATTCAAGGTCTTTTCCAATGAGTTGGCTCTTCGCATCAGGTGGCCAAAGTATTGGAGCTTCAGCTTCAGCAACAGTCCTTCCAATGAATAATCAGGGTTGATTTCCTTTAGGATTGACTGGTTTGATCTCTTTGCTGTCCAAGGGACTCTCAAGAGTCTTTTCCAACACAGCAATTCAAAAGATTCAATTCTTTGGCACTCAGACGTCTTTATGGTCCAACTCTCGCATCCGTATATAACTACAGGGAAACCATAGCTTTGATTACATGGACCTTTTTTGGCAAAGTAATGTCTCTGCTTTCTAATACACTGTCTAGGTTTGTCATAGCTTTTCTTCCAAGAAGCAAGCGTCTTTTAACTTCATGGCTGCAGTCACTGTCCCCAGTGACTTTGGAGTCTGCCACAGGAACAGGGCACTGGCAGTATCTGTCCTGGGAGGGGCATGTTGACATAAGTCCTCTTGAAGGTTACCATTAACCCCATCATGGAGTCTGTAAACTCTAGGACTGGGTCACCTCAGGCCAAACAACTAGCAGAGAGGGAGCAAAGCCTCACCCATCAGCAGACAATTGGATTAAAGATTTACTGAGCATGGCCCTGCCCACCAGAACAAGACTCAAATTTTCCCCACAAGGAGTCCCTCCCATCAAGAAGCTTGCACAAACCTCTTATCCTTATCCATCAGAGGGCAGATAGAATAAGCAAGCAGCACAATCACACAGTCTCCAGAAAGAAAACCACAATCACAGAAATCTAACCAAAATGATCACATGGATTACAGTCTTATGTAACTCAATGAAGCTACAAACTATGCCAATGCAGTGCTCCCCCCAAGACAGATGGGTCATGGTGGACAGTTCTGATAAAATTTGTGGTCTGCTGGAGAAGGGAATGGCAAACCACTCCAATGTTCTTGCCTCAAGAACCCCCTGAACAATATATAAAGGTAAAAAGACATGACCGCAGAAGATGAGCCCACCAGGTTGTCAGTGTCTAATATGCTACTAGGGAAGAGCAGAGAAATAGGTCCAGAAAGAATGAAGAGGCTGGGCCAAAGCAGAAATGATGCTCAGCTGTAGATGTGTCTGGTAGTGACAGTAAAGTCTGATGCTGTAAAAAACAATATTGGATAGGAATGTTAGGTCCATGAATCAAGGTAAATTAGATGTGGTCACACAGGAGATGGCAAGAGTAAATATCAACATTTTAGGAATCAGTGAACTAAAGTGAAATGGAAATGGGCAAATTTAATTCAGATGACCTCTATATCTACTACTGTGGGCAAGGATCCTCAGAAGAAATGAAGTAGCCCTCAGAGTCAACAAAAGAGTCCAAAATGCAGCGCTTGGGTGCGATCTCAAAAATGACAGAATGACCTATGTTAATTTCCAAGGCAAACTATTCAATATCACAGTAATCCAAGTCTATATCCCAACCACTAATGCTAAAGAAGCTGAAATCACATGGTTCTGTGAAGACCTACAAGACCTCCTAGAACTAACATCAAATATATATATATTTTCTTTTCATCATAGGAGATTGGAATATGAAAGTAGGAAGTCAAGAGATACCTAGAGTAACCGGCAATTTTGGCCTTGGAGTACAAAATGAAGCAGGGCAAAGGCTAATAGAGTTGAGCCAAGAGAACACACTGGTCACAGCAAACACTCTTCCAACAACACAAGAGATGACTGTACATATGGATATCACCATATGGTCAATTCTGAAATCAGAAATCAATATATTCTTTGCAGCCAAAGATGGAGAAGCTCTATACAGTCAGGAAAAACAAGACTGGGAGCTGACTGTGGTTCAGATCATGAGTTCCTTATTGCAAAATTTGGGCTTAAAACTGAAGAACGTTAACCCCAGAGGTTATTTTAGTGTTCCAGCTGCAGGATACAAGTCAGGTTAAATGGGACTATAAATGAATATACAGATTCTAAATTCCAGATTTGGGTTGTGAGCAAGAGATGAAGGAAATGAATTTCTTTTCTTCTACCTATTCTTTTTGTCTCCTTTTCCCAATGTGACATAGACAAGAAGTTGGAGACATTATAACTTGACCAACAGGAACAGAAAAGCCTGAGTAGAGGCACACATAAAGATTGATTTTATACTGAAGACACTATTAAAACACTGTCTAAAATGATGGTTTCCCTAGAAAAATAAAAAAAAATAAAATAAAATGAGGGTTCCCAAAAGCAATGTAAAAATCAAATTATTAGATGGGCACTTAACTTTCCAAAAATGGGTTACTGAAAAAGAAATTTTAAGATTGAATCTAAAATGAAGCAATATAGAATTGGCAAACTCTTCAGAGACAGATTCTTTTACAAAGAATGAGGCATAATTAAGAGAAAAATACCAGTTCACTTTGTTGATCCAGAGCTTCAGGTAAGTTTCTTCTTTTAATGAAAGAGAGGAATAAACACCCATTGCTTTAGGTATCTGCAGATCACAAGCATATGATCATGAGCACAGATGTGCTGAAAGGTAAAAAATAATAGTTGACAGATTACTTTTTTTTTTTCCAATTGTCATGTACACACAGAAATGATTAAACAGAATGTTACTAGACATATCCCCTCTATGGCCAAATGCAATTTTTATTCAAAAAATAAATTGGGAGAATCTGAATAATACAGACTTAGAGAAAGGTTCCAGCACCTATATATTCATTCGAAGAGTTGATATTATGCCTGGGATTTTGCCGGATTTGGAGGGACTATGCATGCTAAGTTACTTGAGTCATGTCCAACTGCTTGTGACCCTACGGCCTGTATAGCATACCAGGCTCCTTTGTCCATGGGACTCTCCAGGCAAAAATACTGGAGTATTAATGGCCATTTCTTCTCCAGGGGATCTTCCCAACGCAGGGACTGAACCTGCATTTCTTGCCTCCTGCATCGGCAGGAGGGTTCTTTACCACTAGTGCCACCAGGAAAGCCCAAAATTACACTGAGCAGAACATAATTAATAGCCAATGTATATGGTATAGAGACTACCATAATTGCCACATTTAACAGAATGTGATTTACCAAATATTTAAAGATATATAAGGCTGGAATTTATTATTTTAGGCAGCAGTAAAGTTCTAGGTTAGTGTGAACCTGAAGAGAAATAGAATGGACTGGTCGTGATGCTCTCTGACCATTTGGAGTACATAGCAGACATTTGGTCACGGCAAAAAGTTCTTTACATTTGGTCCTGTCAAAAACCGCTTGTCACACTGCTATATTTAAAAATGAATGATCAACAAGGACCTACTGTATAGCACATGGAACTCTGCTCAATGTTATGTAGCAGCCTGGATTGGAGGCTGGTTTGGTCAGAATGATAGATGTATACGTAAGGCTGAGTCCCATCGCTGTTCATCTGAAACTATCACAACATTGTTAATGGGTATGCCCCAACACAAAATAAAAAAGTAAAAAAGAAAACAAAACAAAACACTTGTCCTGGACCAAAAATTTGCTCATGGATATTTTGATAAGACCAAATTTCAAGGACTTCTTGACATGGACCAAATATCTTATGGATGTTTTGGAAAAGATGAAGTGTGCTATGAGGTCATAGACATAATAAAACTAGTTTGCTTGTGTTCTAGCTATCTTGAAATCAATGCTATTTTTGTAAGTGTGCTATTGTGTACTGTTCACTCATTTCCCCCCACTTTTTCAAGAGAAAAGTGTAATCTCTATTCAAAAAAAGTTTCTAATGTGTCATGTGATCAACAGAGAAGTACCTTCGTTTTAAAAATTAGACTAAGGCTATTTTCCTTTTACTGTTGTATAAACAGGGAATTGAAGGGTAAAATAGTTAAAACTTAATGCTATAGTGCTAATGTGGCTTTTAAATCACGTCAGCTGCAATCACTGCATTATAATTAACAATTTATTGAACCAGCAATAAAATGAACATCACATTACTTCTTAAAGCAGCAGAATAAAATGGCTAATAAATAGCATAAGCCAGACAAATTGCAGAGTAATAGAAATTTTCTTAAGATTTATGGTGTGCAGAAAGATGGATGTGCTATTAGTAGGAGCTCCAATACTTGACAAAATTCTTTTACAAAGACATTGTTACCATGCATGTCAGAGTTCACAAGTCTAAGTGGTTTATCCAAATTTTAGCTCTCTGCTATTACACTGGAAAATACTCATTACAAGGTTTTGAAACTGCAAGCAATGTGTACATTTGCCAACATTCAAACTGCTACTGCCAAAAAGATAGTAAAATATTTTATAAACTGTCAAATAACAAGTCTGCTAGCTTAATTTGAGTCTAGTTTATACTATACAGACTGTAAAAACTATTACACTGATTCACTTCCTGCAGAACTTTTAAAGAACAGAGAACAGCCCACATACAGGGTAAACAAAATAACCGACTTTTACCTTTTGAAACCCCCTGATAATGTCATACTTCTGTTGGGGAAGCATCTTTGTTTTCCTGAAATACAATCACAAACCCCTTAACAATCAGCCATAATACAGGAATCTATGAAATCAAGTGAGATCATAGAAATAGTCAAATTAGAATCATGCTTCACGTCTCACCATTACAAAGAGATACTGATGAGGAAATAAGATACTTTCATTGTTTCAGGTGATAATATGAATTATGGTGCTTTGTTTCTTACATGGAGCCTTAAATTCATAATTTAGAATAAAATAAAATCTTTTATTTTGTGGCAATATCCAGTAACAATTAACAATAGCATTTCAGGAATTTCTTTTTTAAATTTTAATCTTAAAATTAGTAGTAGGGCAATAGTAAGGCAGGGCAATAGTAAGCAGTAGTAGGGCAATAGTAAGGCAGGGCAATAGTAAGCAGTAGTAAGCATATTTTACTACTAAAAATATGGAGACAGTTGGTTTCCTAGATTCTTGTCACTAATTAGTTTATTCAATAATAAGGATCAATTTTTCATATATAAAGTGAAATATATTTATCAAATATCCCAGATCAAAATCCACATACTTAAACTGAAACATGTGAGCACAGTACACAAAGCTCCCATCCACTTCATATTTTTTCCAGTTAGATTCTGGGAACAAAGGCCTAACTGTTTGCCTTGTAGCTTTTCTTGGTCCTGAGAACTATGGCTTATATGAGGCACTCACAAGATACTTCAATGAATGAATATCTGTGAGACAATCCTCTTCGGGCTTCTCATACTTTGGCGTGTCTTATGAGCAGAGGCACCAGGTATCTTTCCTCCAAACCATTTTCACAGATAGTGGCTCCCGTAGCTGTGACGGACTGGCATGCTCAGAATTCAGGATAAAAGATAAAATTTTCTAAGCTCAAGGTTCTTCTCCTGTATTGCAACTAACTGCATCTTTTACATCTGGGCCTCTTTACCTTTTCCTGTGGAAATCTGGAATTAGGAAACATGTACAAGCAAATTCTGATGGTCAAGCTATTGCTATTACTTTGAGGAGTTAACTGTCTCCTATCGCTAACTCAGACACCTCATGTCCTTTGCCAGCACCCATGAAACTGTCATAGCCTAGATTGCTAACTTGTAAATAAGGTAAAAAATCTTAACTCTTTCACGGTTGTTGACAATTTCAAAGAGCAGACAGATTAAAATATTTTAGTGCAAATCAGTCTTTACTTAAAGTCCCTGCCTTAAGGTCCTTAACTTGCTCACTTTAGAAAAGTAAGCTGTACAAATGGAAATAATGCAAAGAGGAAAACAGGTGACCTACAAGTGCTGCAAGATTGTCAGAAGAGGAAAATATGATATATAGAGTTGTCAGAGGAGCTCCAGAAAAGGGATGTTATTTAAGTTGAAGCTCAAAAGATGTGCAGGATTTTGAAAGATGGATATAAAGGAGAGGGAAATAAAATGCCATTCCCCTCTAAGCACATGCATGTGCGAAAATTTCCGATAGGAGAATCTGAAAATTTTGGCAATGGCAGGATGTCTCATTGGCTGAAGAGTATTTAGAAGGAATAGGATAAGAGGTTTGGAAATATAGGTAAGGTGGTATAGGTAAACAGTAAGAAGAGTTTAAACTATTTTCAGCAAATTTTTGAAATAATTAGTTTTCAAATATGACATGTATTATTTTTTTAATATAAGATTAGAGAAATATATCAGGTAGGTATTACAATGCTAGGAAATCAAGATTAAACTAATGTCTTATGTGCGAAGGTTTACTAATCTATACCAGAAGTCTTAAATTTATTTTATTTTTTCTTTTCTAACCACACAACTCAGTCCTAAATAAAATATTAGCAATTAACATAATAAAAACTATTGTTTCTCTGATAGAAATAGGAAAGTATGACAGACTCATACACAGTTTTTTCTCTCTACCTTTGATCATCACCTTCCACATGACTTTTTGACATCTGAGGTACTTATAAAGAACCTTAGGGTTTTCAGTATACAATTTTAAAATCACTAAGGATACATACTAGGATTTGTCCTAGTATGTGGTTTGGGCCTAAAACATCATGGCAATAAGTTCAGCACATAACATTCATATCAAAATACGTATTTTAAACCTTGTCCATGGACCTATCTGCCCACCACAACTACGTAAAACAAGGAGAGGCATAACTACACATAAACACATGTATCCAGCCACTTCCGTGGTGGTCCAGGGGCTAAGATTCTGCACTCCCAAGACAGGGAGCCTGGATTCAACTCTGGACCAGGGAACTGGATCCCACGTGTCACACCTAAACATCCTGCACATTGCAACTAAGACCCAGTGCAGCGAAATAAATTAAATACTAAAAAAAGGAAACAGGTTTAATTTGACTTTATACTAACTCTCTACAAAATGAGTAAATAAATGCATATGTCCACGCTAGAATATAACCCTTTTTCTGCTCACTTAAATGTACTAAATTGGAGAAGGAAATGGCAACCCACTCCGGTATTCTTGCCTGGAGAGTCCTGTGGACGGAGGAGCCTGGTGGGCTGCTGTCCATGGGGTCGCACGGGGTTGGACACGACTGAAGTGACTTAGCATGCATGCATGCAAATGTACTAAATAGCCATAACTAAAATGATTTCAAAGAATCAGAGAACTATTGGGACATTCTAAAGTAAATTGATAATGCCCACATATACTTCCCTACATTCTAGATCTATTTTTATTTAGTGTGTAATAAACAATTTTTCAGCAACTTGGAAGTTATATATTGATTCATTGATATCAGTTAAACTCAATACACTAAATACTAGAGAATTTAACTTCCTAAATTATTCACTTCAACTATTTTGAAAAATAAAATGGCTACTGCAATCATAATCAAATCCCCAAATCTAAGATTTACAATATAATGAGTATAATAATAATGATTCCTACACTTCTAATAAAATCAACAATAGGTCTAATACACATATTAATATATTAACACATATCAGATGTTCATCTTAAATTATTAAGCTCCAAATCAAACTCAGTCATATACTCCTTCAGGGAGGCAGCTACATTGATTTTGTAAATATTAGCTGCTGTTTACCAAAAAGAAAAGGTTTCCTATTTAGCTTGCCTAGAAAAAGACCTTGAAAAGTGGGGAAACAAAAAAACTCCCCCTATACATAAACACACAAACACACACACCCTTTTTAATAGTTGGGGCAGTTTAGGACAGAGTTTCTCCCCCAGGTTCTTACACTGATGTTTTGTGACCCTGATATTGTTGCTAGGCTTTTCAAAGCTTCACATATTCCAACATTTCTAATAACACTCATTTCCTATTTCCCAGAATAGGGCTATGGTTTACTTGAATGTGAACAACCCTCATTATTTGTCTGGGAACAAGGTCATTCCTGGAACAGGGATCTTTAGTACTAACAGCAGGAAAGTCCTGAACAAACTAGACCTACTTGGTAACATTACTTTTAGACAGAACCCAAAAGCAGCCTCTGGGATACTTAGTAAGGCCTAGGGATACATCCATCATGTCAGGAATAACTTTCGTCCATCACCATTCCTATTAAATAATCTGAAAAACTTTTATCTGTTTTCTGCATCTGTTAATATGTTTCTAGTTCAAGAAGTCACTGATCTTCTTTTTTCACGGATCCTCCTACTTCCACCTTTCATTTTCCCCAAGTTAGTCCTTTTATGTATTTCTTTCCAGCTTCCAGGAGCTTTCTTGTCATTTGCAAAAACTGTATATTTAGGAAAGCATCTAACAGACTCATTTATAATAAGGTTTGTCTGCTCACACATAATCTAATATCTTTCCTAGCAAACACTGAATTTTAAGAGGGAAACCTGATCCTTGGATAAACATGGAAACTCCAATTATATAATTTCACATATAAGAAAACCAAGTAGGTTACACTCTTTATTTCCCTGTCCTGACTTTATCAAATATGCCTATATCAAGACCTCCTGATCTTCTCCATTTGCCCATGACACCCCAATCATCAGGCCAACCTAGGCCTTGTTGCTACTATTTAAAGAGGAATCAAAGTCCATTCCTCATGCTTAATCCCCAAGGTAGCAAGGCTTATTGTTTTGTTCTCCTTGTTCAGCTGACCCTACTGTGATGCCCCACTGCAGACTTTTGCTGTCCCACATAGTGCTCTAAACGACAACTGACAAATCACACTCATTTGCCTTTTTGGAATTCTCATAAGGAGCTGTCTGTGCCCACGTTTACAGGACTGTTACCTAAGGCATATTCATGTTCTCATAACTGATATATTCTTTTCAAAGAGCACATGTTAGTATTCTTTGATCTCAATTCTCACCCTAAATACCAGGGCCAAATTGTCAAACTTGGGTTTTGTGGACAGATTAAAGAAAATGTTGGATATCAGGTGCTCTTAAGTACCACAAACCTGTATTACCAAATCATGTTTAAGAAACCTATTGTATCACCTTGAACTACTTGGACCGACCAATTGTCAGAGTTGTAAAAAAATCCTTGAGTTTTATAAGCCACTGCTTAAGGTGTTCCAATGATGAGTTAAAGTCCCATTAGTCAGATGCGGATCCTTTCAACTATCTAACTCTAGAAGTATATCTGGTACAAGGATGAAAGAAACATTACATGATCTGTGTCAATAACTCACATTTCTGTGCCCATGCAGACATCATTAATCAATCACAGGACACTAAACTGTTGGGTTTAGATAAGGTCTTAGAGTCTTTTTGTCCATGACTCTCCAGGCAGCCACTATAAATCAAGTGAACTTGGCAGCTAAGACAAAACCTATCTGCCATTCTCAATCTAGTGGCATGCTTCACCTTTCTAATGACCTACCCTACTGTGAATAAATTATTATACCAGGCTAGTGGCTTTAATGACTCCCTCAATGATGTACTCTGAGGATGGAGATGTTTCTCCAAAAGTTGCTTGCCTGCCCTTTTATGAATCCAAAATATTTTCTAAACTCTCTCTTCTACCTTTCACTTTTAATCATCCCAATTACTCAATGTCACACCTCTGACCAGTTAGGCTTTACTCAGATTGCCTTTTCTGCCAATTCTATCAGAGGGAGAAATCACCCAGATGGTTTATCTGGATATAAATGTAACTTTTCCTTAAGTCCACCTCCTGGATTTGTCCTTTAGCTTCTTCTATAGGACAGAGGCAAGTTAACAGTTTTCCACCAAGTCTGACACACTCCAGGGGAAAAAAATACCAGCCTGGTTGTTAATGATGAGGAAGAGAAATCAGATGAATGCCAGAACAAGACAAAGGATATGGGTCAAAGTGGCACTATTCAGGTAACCATATTTACATACTAATAAGGCTAATATCAATGCCTCTCATTAAAAGTCTTAATTTACAAAGCATCTTAGATCATGTGGGTGGTGTGTGTGTGTATGTATATGTATCCACACATGTACACATGGTCATTTATATTACAAAAATATGTACTCTAGAACTCCTTGCACTAAAATCACAATTCTATTTATACATCATTATGAATTCATAATTTTAAAAATATATACACTACATAAAATAAAATACCAATGACATGTCAAAATAATTATGCATGTTTTGAACTAGATATCCCCCTTCTGTGTCTCTGTAGTTGAAAAGAATGATGTGAGGTCATTGTTTCCAAAAGTAGTTTCAATCAAGAGTTTTAATTTTATATTTAAGCTAACAAGCCTCCCGGTGCTTTTTATTTTAAAACATTTCCTATTGTATATTTAAATACTGTGATCCAGGTTGATCTGTCTCCTGAGACCTTCATAATACACTTCATATGTGTGATTCTACTAACCAATTCATCTTCCATTAATAGCTCCTTTCACAAGTCTAGTCCAACTAGCATCACTTTTTACTGGCTATATTCCAAAACCCAATAGATAATATTTCTTTCCTCCATTGTGTTAAATAATAAATATGATTCATAAGTGATTTTGATGAACCTTCTAGACATATCTTTGGGGAAATTGCAAGTCTAATATCCATTCATAAGGTGACTAGTGTGACTGGCCAGTAGACTTTCTTTTTCTCTCATGTTTAATAAATAATTTGTTATGTATTCTGCGTGATGACCACCTCACACATGCAGATGTACAAAAAGAGAGGTCTTTGTAATTTGCTTTCCTTTTTTTGTGCTAAACTGTATATCATCGAATGGTGTGAGGCTTACTTTAAAAAACAAAATTCAGCAAGTTTATGATTCTGTATGAATGCTGAGAAAACTTGCATAAGCAGAAACTGTTTGGTTGTCAGTGAGCAAGCAACTTTGATATTCTTCAGACTTATCTCAGGTCAATAGAATCCAAGTATACCAGGAAGCCAGATGTGCTGAGATGATCAAGAAGATGAGGAAATGAGGAGTGTCCCATGTAGCCTTCAAACAATGGAGCCCTATAACCTCCTGAATCCAGAAGCTAGGAAGTGGCCCAGAGAAACCTAATCCAGATGAAAATGATATATTTACTTTGTTATCTTTACATTTTACTACTTTTAGATGACATATTAGAAAATAAGGTAAGAACACAGGAGAGCAGACATTTTTCAGTTTGGGATTCCCTGGAATGCTCCTGAATTTTAAACAAAAATGTCCAAGAAAAACATGATAAATTTACCAGATTAGCACATTTTTTAAAACTGTAAGCATAATTAGTTATTCCAAATCATTTGTCTAACTGATAGGCAACATGATATGGCTGAAAGTAAACTGAGGATTGAAGCAGAAGTTTGGTTCTGTTTGGTAGACTAATTGTTTTAGGTCAGGCTGACCAGAATTTGACTATCAAGTTTGCTTTTATTTTTTTTTTCTTTTCTTCTTTTCCTTAACTGTGTAAACATAACATAACCAACATTTTATTTTTATCTATAAATATCTGAATTAAATGTGATGATGTGAGTTAAGCATCTAGTTCTCTACCTGATATATTTCAGGTTCACTACAAATGTTAGTTTCATTTCTTTCTCTTACTTATGTCTCATTTTCTATAAACCACTTCATCTCTCTGAACTTACTTCTTTACCTAAAAAAAAAAAACAAAAAAAAAACAGTAAAGATTTAACTTAGATGACCTCATTATTCCTACTTTTGAAATTCAGTAATTCTATTATGTAGAATGTTGAAGCAACGTGATTCATCTAAGCAGTGGTTGTACCACACAAATAAAACCAGTGTGCTGTAAGAGACGAGAAGTGATGAACTGAAGAACACACAGATTGGCCTAAAAACAGTAAAACTTTTAAAACTTTGAAATGGTGTATCTAGCAAACAGAACTTACTCTTGGCTTAAGTATATTTTTTGGATCAAAATTTCCAGTATCAAATCTAAAGCTTTTAAATATTGATCTCAGGTATCTTATCAGCATCTCAGGTCGTTGACAGGACTGATAGAGAATGGATCAATCATAAAATTAAGTCAAACTAATTAGTTACTGTCTGTGTTAGAATTTTTCATAGAAGTCAGTATCCCTGGAAAAATATAGTTTTGAAATTACCCAGATCAGCTCAGAGAAAGACGGGAGAGCTGGGAAGACCAGATCAGAAGAGAACCAAAGTGTTTCTAGCTACACTGTGTTTTGGCTGAGAAGAAATGACCTCTCAGCATTCCTCTGAGAATCATGCCTTTATGGTAGACTGGTTTACTTTTCTTTCCCACCTCTCTGCCATGAATATGTCTGAGAAACTGCAGAATAAGAATGCAAAATAACACCTATATTTAGACACACTCCCACACAGACTCCAAAGTTTAATATTTCACTGAACACTACATAGAAAAACTGAATTAATATCCATAACTCTTCTGCATCACTCATACTTCAAAGTTCTGTTGTTATAGATTTCTTTGGCCTATAAAGTTGCAAAATTAGCTAATGACAGTAATCTTTCTTTAACACTCAATTGTACTTCTTAAGAAAAAAATTCATTAGATTTATTTCTCTTTTGACTCTGTATATTCACAGAATTTTCATTGATGTTGCAATAAATGCCAAATTTCTATCAAATAAAAACAAAATGTGAGCAATTTTTAGAACAATTATTTATAATCCAATTCTAAGTATCATAAGATAATCATAAGATCAAAATCATTTATTATCTAGTCTATTTTCAACTCCATAACTAACTAGTTAGGTCATATTGCACAAATAATTTAACTTCTCTGACTCTCATTTAGTCTTTGTAAAATGTGGGGTTGGTGGAAGTGATTTTGAAGTTTATTGAGATTCTTATATTTTGTGATTCTTAAATAAATATATCCCCAAATTGATCATTGGACAGAGCCCCCAAATTTTACAGACAGCAACCAGACAAAACTAAGGAAGGTTAAGACACTGATAAGCATGAGAAAGCGTTAGTCACTCAGTCATGTTTGAGAACTTGACTCCTTATAGATTTGCATCTTCACACTATGCAGATATTATAATATTTATTTTTATTTTTTTGAAATGAGAGTCAGAAATATTAAAATATACCTTAAATTGGGAAAAGTATATTTCTAGATTAATATACTTTAAGTGTTATGAGAGATTATTGGTGGGTGAAAGTACAGAATTGTTTTTTTCCCTTCAATCTTTAAATATCAATGTAAAAATTATTTAGCTTTGACTACTAAAATAAGTCTCAAGACTAAGGAACATTTAGAAAAATGTCATTAACAATAAGGCCTACACTATAATACAGATAGAATGAAATATAACTTCTTACAAATTAAGTCAATTCTTAAGACCATTTTATCATTCTGTATTTTTAAGCTAATGTGAAACAATGGTAATAACAAACAACTTTGAACAACCTACTTTCTCTGTTATCCTGAGGTCAAATTTCTAAAAAGGGATGAAACAGACTCTAAAAGTCTAGCACCTCTAAGGAATAATCTAGAACTGCTTAACAAATCTCTATGTGGAATTTTATGTTTTTTAATAATTAAAGCATTATTTTAAATATATATATATCAATTTTTGAACATCAATGTTTTCTTATGGAATCAGACCCTGTTTTAGATATGTAAACAAAACTCTTAAGTGTAATTTCAAGGGACATATTCATGCATTCATTGATTCATTTAACAAGCACTTACTGAGCACTGGAGGAGGGCATGGCAACCCATTCCAGTATTCTTTTTTTTTTCCTTTAGCCATGGACTTTATTGTTTGAATATTAACAACTATTACTCTATACTCACATTTTAATTTCTTACAAAACTCTACATTCCACATTGCTAGGTCTCTTCATTCTCCATTTTATGCCACATTTTCATGAAAAGGTATTTCCCTGAATCATAATATGCCTGATTGTGTGTTTGTTGTTATGGTTGTTTTGGTGTAGTCACTAAGTAGTGACCCCATGGATCATAAACCCCCAGGCCCTTTTGTCCATGGGGTTCTCTAGGCAAGAATACTGGAATGGGTTGCCATTTCCTTCTCCACATTTCAGTATTCTTGCCTAGAGAATTCCATGGACAGAGGAGCCTGGTGTGTTACAGTCCATAGGGTTGCAAAGAGTCAGATATGACCAAAGGAACTTGGCACATGTTACCCATCACAGCATTAGGTGTGATAATATCCTTGATTTTTCTTAAATTATTGCCCGTGAGATTTATAATATTTTACAAGGAGAGTGCCCTGACAGTGCCCAAAGAGCAATTCATTCTTTCTAAAGAATGATGTTTAAACGACCCTCCCTTTGCCACAGATCAGATAATTCTGATAAACCGGCCAAGAGAATGGAGCAGCAAACAGTGATGTATCCTAGGATAAAAAGAGACAGCCAAAACAGTTCTCAATTTTCTCTCATTTGTAATGGAGGAAGTCATAATTTTGCACAGAATATTAAAAGAAAGCAAACATGGCATAGAAATCAATCCATTAAAGACCTAGTAATAAAAATTGTTCTTTGAGCAAGTGAATAAGCAAAGCCTAACCTATTTTCTGTGTTATTAATAAGGTTCTTAATGCAAGAAGCAGGTATTGCAGCCCAGATGCCATAGAATGACATAAAACAAAGATCATTTAGATTGCACCCTGGCATATTCTTTTTCTTACTTGATCTTTAGTAATGAGAAAGTGGGAATTTATAAGAGAATAAAAATGAATGAATACATGTGTATATAAATTTGAACTGAAGAAGAGTTTAGGGTCTGTTTTTCTCAAATTATAATTTTGTCAACCTCATAAAGTTCCGTATTATAGCAATTCTCATGACCTTATAGGCTCATCTGCAAGCCATTTTTTAATTATTATACTCAAGATTTTGGTGCCATGAATGGGTAAGTCAAAGAGATAATACTTCCTACTGAATCCTACAAGTTGGGAAGGAACATAATAGATTAAGCTAACATTTTATGGCATTTAGATGGATGAAGCAAAGAAGTCTAAATCCTATTCTTCCAATCAATCCTCGTAAATGGAAGTTGCTGCCAGGCCTATACACTTTAAAAAAACCATAGAAAATTGATAGAAGTTTTTTGTTTTTTGTTTTTTTATTATTAGCCTGGCCAAGGCCTGATGATTATTACTCATCTACTGTCCCAAAACCCAAACAAGAGTTCTTCTCTCAACTTACTTAAAGAACTGCATAAAAAAAAAAAAAAAAAAAAACAAGAGAAAGAAGGAAGATGGCCTTTGAAATAAATTGATAATACCTGCTAGTTATCATAGTCTACTTGATATCTTGCAATATCATTCTCCTCTGGTGATGGGACAAAGGAGTTGAATTCTTTTTTTTTTTTCTTACTAAAGAGATATATTTATATAGTGATATATTTTAACTAGTATTCAGCTAGATAGCAAAATTATACAAAATAATACATTGTGATATCCTGCTTACATTCTAGTAAATTTTGAAAATCTAGTGAAGTTATTATTAATCCACTTTATTAAATCCCTTATATATCTTATAATGGGCTTCCCTCGTAGCTCAGATGGTAAAGAATCCCCTGCTATGCGTGAGACCCAGGTTTGATCCCTGGGTTGGGAAGATCCCCTGGGGATCTTTCTCCCCCAGAAAAGGGAATGGCTACCCACTCCAGTATTCTTGCTTGGAGAATCCCAAGGACAGAGGAATTATAATTAAAATAGAGCAGGGGGTGCAAGTTGAAATGACCAGACAAGTAATCAAGAATGAGAAGTCTGGGAAAAGCTTGTCAAATTCCTGCCATATTCAAAGAGGACACACATTACTCAGCTTCAGCCAATTGCTCTCATGTGAAAATATATGCTGAATATTTTCATAACCTTTCACTTGTAGTAGAATCTATAAATCAGTGCATTTTATGTAAGAAACCCATGTTTACAAATATGAACCTAAACATTGTACATGCAAAACAGAACTATAAATAACATATTTACCTTTTCATTCTCAGGCTCCAGGGTAAATAAATCTGATGGTATAACTGAAAGTTTTGTTTTATTTTGTTTTGTACAAATTTCTCATGTGAGTCCAATGGGAGCCATAATTAGAATTCATAGTTTTAAGGACTTTAGAAGAAATGCAAGACATCTGCCCTGAACTCATACTTGATACTCCACAGAAAATATGAAGTGAATGGATATCAAAACGTTAGGACACATGCAACCTGTAGTATCACATTGTATCACTATGTTTAGCATAGACAATACTGAGGAATTCAGAGTGAGAAATAATAGGAATGTCTGCTTGGACTACAAGGAAGTTGGGTAGATTTTGTAGGGCTATTTGAATGTGGATATGTGAGATGCAAGTGAAAGAAACTGTCATGTTAAAAAAAATCAATATGGCTGAGAGTCTTTGAGCATAACTGGATAATAATATATTTTAAAAAGTAGTAAGAAAAGCATTCCAGGTGAAGAAAATTTTGTTTGATAGTTTAGAGGCCTTGAAATTCAGATAATGGTTTAATTACATTAAAAAAGAAAGAAAGAAAAAACAGGCCAAAATGGAGTCACTTGCGCTAAGCTCAACATCAGCAAGCCAAGGCTTAATACATGACCTAATTGCCAACAATTTCAATCTGAAAATATCTGGGAAGCACTAGTGAGGTAATCCATCTGACAGACCCCCACCCTTCCTCAAAGAAGGTGACCTTGCCTGAAACAATCCACTGTTTGCTAAAATAACTTCCTTGTTTGCCTCCTTCTGTCTAAATCTTCCATTTTGTACAGCTCCCTGGAGTTCCTTTCTATATGCCAGACAGGATACTGCCCCATTCATGAGTCATTGGACAAAGTCAGTTAGATCTTCAAACTTAGTGAATTTTTTTCTGTTAACAATTATATGGTATAAGGTAGCCTTTGAGAACAAATTCCCACAATGTTATGTTTGAAAATTATTCTAGTTTGCAGTCTAGTCAGACAGTATATACATCAAAAATGATAATGAAAGTATCAGAGGAAACCCAAACTTGAACACACTTCTGATTATGGGGGCTTCTGGAAATTATCCAATCTCTGTAAATCTTAGGCTTCTATCTATAAAATAGAATTATCTAATTCAAAGTTCTCATTGTATGCATTAGATGTCCATTGCATTAGAACCATCAACGTGTCAATGCTGCTGCTCAGCATTAGTTGCTCAGTCATGTTCGACTCTTTGCAACCCTATGGACTGCAGCCCACCACGCTCCTCTGTCCATGGGATTCCCCAGGCAAGAATTACTGGAGTAGGTTGCCATTTCCTTTTCCAGGGGGTCTTTCCAACCCAGGGATCAAACCCACGTATGCTGTTTGGCAGGTAGATTCTTTATCACTGAGCCACTGGGAAGCCCATCACTCACTAAGGGCACCTATTATTCTAGACATATTCAGTTCAGTTCAGTCGCTCAGTCATGTCTGACTCTTTGCAACCCCATGAATCACAGCACGCCAGGACTCCCTGCCCATCACAAACGCCCGGAGTTTACCCAAACTCATGTCCATCGAGTCGGTGATGCCATCCAGCCATCTCATCCTCTGTCGTCCCCTTCCCCTCCTGCCCTCAATCGCTTCCAGCGTCAGGGTCTTTTCCAATGAGTCAACTCTTCACATGAGGTGGCCAAAATATTGGAGTTTCAGCTTCAGCATCAGTTCCTTCCAATGAACAACCAGGACTGATCTCCTTTAGGATGGACTGGTTGAGTCTCCTTGCAGTCCAAGGGACTCTCAAGAGTCTTCTCCAACACCACAGTTCAAAAACATCAATTTTTCAGAGCTCAGCTTTCTTCACAGTCCAACTCTCACATCCATACATGACCACTGGAAAAACCATAGCCTTGACTAGATGGACCTTTGTTGGCAAAGTAATGTCTCTGCTTTTCAATATGCTATCTAGGTTGGCCATAACTTTTTTTCCAAGGAGTAAGCGTCTTTTAATTTCATGGCTGCAATCACCATCTGCAGTGATTTTGGAGCCCAAAAAAATAAAGTCAGACACTGTTTCCACTGTTTTCTCATCTATTTCCCATGAAGTGATGGGACCAGATGCTGCGATCTTAGTTTTCAGAATGTTGAGCTTTAAGACAACTTTTTCACTCTCCCCTTTCACTTTCATCAAGAGGCTTTTCAGTTCCTCTTCACTTTCTGCCATAAGTGTGGTGTCATCTGCATATATGAGGTTATTGATATTTTGTTAAGTGATACATGCTGCATCAATGTCTGAGAGTGTCAACAATCTCTTATTGAAAAAACAACCTAGTTCAACTGCCTAGCTGGCAAAAACTGAAAGAACAAAAAAGACATTGAGTCGTTAATAGTGTCTTAATGTAGATGATTCTAGTTTTGAGGCATTCTTTCATCTTACGAGAAAACTAAATTAGGCTTTGTTGGAGCCTCTAGATATATTTCACAAAATTTCTTCATAAATAATGTCTTAGAGCTCTTTTGGAAGAATTTGCATTATAGTAATTACCTTGAGTTTAAATATAAAGACATTCCATTTACCTTTGATTTTTTTCAATGCTTTGGTCAATTATGTCTGGTTTGCTATTTTCTAACAAGTTATATAAATATGCTAAATTCCAAAAATCTAAACTGTAGATCATACTAAAGTGATATGCAACTGATCACTATTAATATCCCTGTTTTTCACATACACAGAATTTATTTCCATCTATGAAATCTACTTTTCCCCTTACCCTGTCAGAAAAATTATCCTCAAACTTGAAAATAGGCAACACATATATATGGGCACATGTACCCCATGTGTTTTTCTGGCACCATCATAATCTTGACTTTTTATTTTATTTATTTTTCATAAGGTACAGGCAGCAAATATGGAAGTTTTTCCTGATATCTGTAATATTTTCTTTATAAGTTGACTTGAAAACTCATATATATCCATAGCCCAGATATAGCCATAGGACACTCCCTTACTTCATGAGGATTTCTCCTCAATATGGCACCACGTCAGCATAGATTTCTAGAACCCCTTATATTTGTTAAGTAGCCCCACCACAGCATTTCTTACCCCCTTACTTTGCTCTATTTTTAAAAATTCATGTTTTAAAAACAATTCTTCCTTTCCACATCCTTTAGTTTTAGTCATCTCTTATTTGGTAGGATTTCATTTTCAAGTCACAATTTTCCAAGAAGAAGGGGTATTGTCTCCCTTGAGTTTTCTATTATTGAAAACATCTGCTGATTGCTTTCCATTTGAACAACATCTTGGCTAGTACAACATATAGGGAAACATAACCCATTCTAAGATTTTTGGGTTTTGGTCTCTTGTGTCTCTTATATCTGTTTTGTTTTGTTTTTTTCCCCAGCCAGTGAAATTTTTTGTTTTTGTTTTTTAAAATATCAGTGACTCTCAAACTCTAATATACATATGAATTTTGCAAAGTATGGATTTGGTAGGTCTGAGGTGCAGTCTGAGATCTGCATTACTAATGAGCTCCTAAGTCTTTTCACTTTTTGAAAATTCAATTTAACAACAACAGCAAAAAAGCAGTTCACCCATTTCTCCCACCCTCCCCCTCTCCCCTATGGCAACTACCAATCTGTTCTCTGTATCTATGAGCTCAGTTTATATAGACGTAGATACAGATATAGACATAGATTCCACATATGAGAGATCATGCAGTATTTTATTTTCTGACATTTCACTTAGCACAATGCCCTTGAGGTCCTTCCATTTTGTTGCAATGGCAGCATTTCACTCTTTTTGTGGTTAAATAATATTCCATTAATATATTCCATCCCAATTACACATAACTATATATTTCAGTTATCCATTCATCAACTGACGGCACCCAGATTATTTCCCTATCTTGGCTATTGTAAATAATGCTGCAATTAACAGGGAGATGCATATAGTTTTTTGAATTAATGTTTTTGTTTCCTTTGGATAAACACCTAGAACTGGAATTGCAGGATCATCAGTAGTTCTAGTTTTCAATTTTGTAGGAATTGTTTTCCATAGTGGCTGTGTCAATTTACATACACTCAACTGTACAAGATAATCCCCCTTCCTCTACACCTTTGCTAACACTTATACCTAGATTTTTTAATACTAGTCATTCTAACAGGTTTGAGATAGTATCTTAAATGTTTTGATTTGCACTTCCCTGATGAATAGTATAGACCATTTTTTCATGTACCTGTATGTCTTCTTTGGAAAAATATCTATTCAGATCTGCTCATTTTTAAACTGGGTTTTGTCTTTTTTGCATTAAGTTATATAAGTTCTTTATGTATTTTAGATATTAGTCTCTTATCAGCTGTATGATTTACAAAGATTTTCTCCCATTCAATATACTTCTTTTTCATTTTCTTGATAGTCTTTATAATTTCAGGTCCTATAGTCAAGCCTTTAATCCATTTTGAGTTAATTGTGTATGGTGTAAGATAATACTCTAGTTGCATTCTTTTTCATGTGACTGTCCAGTGTACCCAAACACTATTTATAGAAGTGACTTTCATTGTCTCATTATATAGTATTGGTTCCTTTGTAGTAAATTAAATGACCACCTATGTATGTATTTATTTTTGAATTCTCTTTTCTGTTCCATTGATCTTTGTGTTTGCATTTATGCCAATACCATGCTCTTTTAATTACTATAACTTTGTAATATATTTGAAAATGAGGGAGCATGATGCCTCCAGCTTTGTTCTTCTCAAGATTTCCTTGGCTATTTAAGGGCTCTTATTCCATAAAAATTTTAATACTTTTCTCCTGTGAAAAATGTCCCATTGGAATTTTGATAGAGATTGCACTGAATTTGTAGATTGGTCTGGGTACCATAGACATTTTAACAATGTTAATTCTTCTACTCCATGAATGTTGAATATTTTCCCATTTATTTGTGTTTTCTTCAATTTCTTTCATTCATGTCATTGATTTTCCAATTTACAGGCTCTTTGCCTTCTACAGGTTAAATTTATTCTTAGTATTATATTATTTTTGTTACAACTGTAAATCAGATTATTTGACTTTGTATTGACTGCCTGTTTAATGATTCTTTATGGGCAGAAGTCAACTTGTGTATTGTTATCTAGAGACATGCCTGGTGGAACAGGAAACCCCAAAGTTATAATTCCCTGGAAGACATTAGCCAGTTTTATATATAATCTGCAAATGTATTATAGCATTACTTTATATCTGACTCCTCAAATAGTTCTTGAACTAGTTTCAACAGTTTACTGGTTCCTTCATTAATTATGAGTTGAATAAAATCTTTGCCACACACTGTTTCTATATTTGTACAAGTCAAGTCATGCTTTTTGGCCTTTTGAAAATCTTCCTTTAACACTTGTACATCTTCATCACGATGACACTGAAGTCAAGATCTGCAGTTCTCTGCTCTTTTTCAACATCACAAAAAAAAGAAAATTGTCATTGTAACTCCTCATGAAGCTCACAGAATTAAAGTTGTGAGAAATTCAAGCAATCAAATAAATAGTAAATATAGTATAAGGCTGAGAAGATAATCTAGCTGGAAAAATCTCATCAACTTGTTTTTCTCAAACAAGAGTTATATAAAAGCACAGATTCTGTTATCTAGATTGCTACCTCCATTCCCATTTTTTTTTTTTCTCTCCAGTGCTATGGACTCTAAATACTTAAAAGTCTAGAAGTCATCTTTCTTAATTATCAACTATATCTCAATGTACAGCTGTTCAAATGTATCTAATTATTTTCAACTAAAAAAGCTGTGTTTTCTCAAACTTCTAGATTAATTAAGAGCAGTCCTCAATCATTCAATCTAGAAACAACCTCAGTCACATTTGTTCATGAAGAAAATATTTATAGAGTACAATTATGTACAGTGCAACATCTTGTGTTCTACAGATACATTGGCATAAAAACATTGGCATAAAAAATAGAAATAGACATTCAAAAAATGCTGCATATACTCTTGCTGTCTACTAATTATTAAAATAAGCATTTTGAGGAGAATATTCAAGACACTAAAATAAAATAGCAATAATTCATGGTAGGAAAATAATTTAGGTAAGATAAATCACTCTCTGAGGAAAGATCATATGAATGGAAAACTAAAGTATAAGAAGAAATTTGAGAAGAACATTTTCTCAGTTCTGAGAAAACTTGAGCTTGACTGAAAACTGTATAATGCTTGACATGATGGACATTGGTGGGTTAAAGCAAAATATTGCTAGGTGGGTAAAGAAGTCTATTAGGTATGTATATGGATGCCATATGACTTTCAAAAGCAGTTTATCAGAAAGCAATTTTATGAAAATCACCAGTGTCTATGACATAGTTCAGGGTAACAGGGATATGAATTCAAAATATATATGATATATTTTATTTCAGATATCATGCTATGTATAGTCTACTCTAAATAAAACATATCAAGTTTCTAGATGTTCAGTGATCAAAGCCAAGCAAATAGGAAATGGCAAAATTTAAGCAAAATAACAAAACTAGCCAGTAAGTATTTATCTCCATTTTACCAATAATGAATAATGTTAAATACAATTCTTAAGATTGCACACCTAATGAGTGGCGGAGCTGGAGTCAGAATCCAGATGAATCTGATTCCAAATCAGTCCTATGTGCTATGCCATGCTCTTTCCCTAGATCTCACACTTCCCTATGAAATGGATTTATCCATACCAAAGAGAAAAATTGAAGCTATTGAAATTCTTAAAAGATAACATTATGGTATCTCCTACATGTTTTTGTGGAATCAAAGGAAGTTTGTAGTTAGACAATGTGAATGATTGCAGATGGCCCCATGCCTGCAGAATTACTATTCTCAAATGTGGTCAGTGCTAGGCATCTAAGACAGTTCATGAAAAGTAAGAATGACTACAGTTGGCACCTCAAGTTTCCAGATTGAGGGCCATGATTCTGTTCTATAATTTTGTTTATCTTTTGCTCTAAATACTTAATAAGTCAGAGCAGAAAGTATCAGGATTAAAGAAAGTGAAGACTATTGATATAGGAACTGTGGTCTATAGACAGTAAAAGGAAGCTTCTTTAAAATTCAGAGTCCAGATCTTCTGAAATAGAATCTGCATTTTAAGAACTCTTCAGATAATTAGTATGTATGTTCAAGTTTGTCAAACATGAATTTAGAGATCAGAAAATGGCCTAGTTGTATTCAGTATACAAGCTGTGTTTCCCCTGCCCCTGCCCCTGCCCCTCACAAATCTTCTCTTTGAAATATCACTTACTAACTTCATTTGTAAGGCTAACCTTGATTATAACATTCCTTTGAGAGAGATAACACACTAATTATTCAAGCTGTAAAAATAAAATATAGAATTTAAGGAATACTACATTTTCATAAGAGAAATACATGAAGCAAACAGGGAAAAAAAATCAATTCTGTGGTTTATCAAATAGTATATTGCCTCGCTGTAAATTTTTTCTACTTTGCACATTTATTTTCCCTAAAATTCACCTTTATATTAAAATTAACCTATGCATAGGTTAAAATAGAGAGTTTCCTCATTTGGACCAGTAAAATAAAAAAGCAAGTACTTCCCTTTGATCACTGGTGTATCAATTCAAATCTATAACTAAAAATTAGCTAAGAGATCATAAAAGATTATTATTTTATTTCAACATTTTCTACATCATTGTATTTTCAGAGTAGAATGGAATGCAAATACAACCTCATTTAATTTTATCATTCAAACCATATTTTTCCCTCATAAGACTGTGAAAAAAACAACTTTCCACATACATTATCTGTAAAACGATATGCTCATATAAAAGGACACATAAAGTGTGTGACTTTTTGGCAGAGATTGCCTAAGTGCCTAAATGATGAGATGGGGAGAATAAAATTTCCTGTTTGCTCCCCACAATATTGACTTCATACAAGCTGTTTTCAAATGTAGTGTTTCCTGGGAATTAACATGCAAAATGTATAGAATTATTTGTTCTATAGCTCTTTCATTTATGTAAATAAAGCATCCTACTGCTTTTAGCTTTACACACCTTCTCAGAATTTTGTTCATCTTAGAGGTATATATAAATGTAGGAGACATCACAACTTTACTAAATTAATGGCAGGCTATGATTGCTGGGGAAAAATACTTTGTTAAACCGAATTGGTTGTTTAAAGTAATCAAACCAACTAAATTCCTAGAATATTCCATGAGAGTAAAATTGTTTTCTCATCTGCACTGTGAACCTATTCAATAAGGCCATTTTCTTATCAAACTATAAATTTGGGAATACAATATTGTATTTTAACATGGTACTATGAACATTTTAATTCTGTTAGGAGCAAAATAATGATAAACATGGATAATAGTAATAATAATAATCCCTTTCCCTAAAGAGTCCTAGAAGTCCTAATTTACTGACTGGTAGCTACTTTCACTAAGTAGAAATACAGTAATTTAATAATCTTACCATAGCAGTTTTCACTAAAGAAAATTAACTAATTCATTATTGCTTATAATTTGCTGAGGCATAGCTGCCATATTTGTAAAATCAGCAGGTTCTGAAAAAAATACAAGTTTTTAAATGAATGTTCAATTTCCCCCAAACACATAAATGATACAATTACTTAGCTCCCTCTAGTGCCAATTTCTAATATAAACTTAATTGTAATAACGGTATTCACCATGCAATTTGGGAACAAATTAAAATTTTACTAGGCAATAATTAACAAATAAACTTTCAAACGTTAAGTAGATTGATATCAGAAATGAGCAAGATTTGGCTGATGATATTGTCATAGGTAGGCTCATGGTTGGTATTAAAATGATAGTGTTTCTTTGCATATTTTACTTTATATGTTTCAATCAAAAACAAATACACAGAGAGTAGTAAAGGAATGTTGATAAGAGAAATTGCTGCTTACAATGGGATATCTTTGTACACCTCAATTCAGCTGTAATAATCTCATTTAATTTGTGGGTTGTAGTCATCATTATTTTAAAAAACTAAAAAATACAAGAAGAAAGACACCTCAATGTTTCTATGAAGGTAAATAGGAATAAGATAATTTGCAATTATACATGGAAACAGAGTAGGTATACGATATGAATTTTTTAAAATCCTAATAATTGAAATATCAAATTTAATAAAATGACTTACACAAATATTTCCTTAAGGATTTTTCTTAGACTGAAGCATATAAAGCAAAACTTTTATTTCTAGGGAAAAGCAACATATATGCCTCTTAATAGGTAAATCACATTGTATTGAGTACATTTGAAGACAATGACACAATTTGGAGGAAGAAAACAAAGAGTCACAAATAGAATTTCACTCAATAATAATCTGCAATAAAACTAATGAGTTTTACATAGAAACTACAATTTTTACAACAGCTTATGTATTTATATGTTTATCTTGTACTATAGCATAAGGGCTAAGATGGACAAGAGCAAGGATTCTGGAATCAAATGATATGTGCTTGATAAACAGAATTCCTAACTGTAAGTATGTGTAAAATGTAGATATTGCTTCCAATTAATAGAGTTGTTACAAAATTATAAAGGATACCTTATATGTGAAACATCCAACTGAACAATGGCCACTAATAATTTTTTTTCAACAGTTGTAAGAAAAAATGTTCACAGAATAAAAATAATTTATAATTAAGCTATAGTTGTGGGTCACTAAGAACAAAAACTTCTCTCTTAATTGCTTAGAACTTTCTGAGAATTAGCATTTTAAAAACTATCTGATTTTTGTTTAAACAAATATTCTGTGTCCTAATAAAAAGAGGACATTTTTGATAGAATATTTTTGATATTTTAACACTAAAATAGATAAATAAAAATGAGAAGATGTCTTTTTTCTAAGTTGAGTGTAGTAGAGTTGCTGCAGAAAAGATTTTGAAAAATGTTTTTAATTATTTGCAGTTTCGAGTTTGCAAACTCAATGAAGAACATTTTAGATATATTTTAAAATATTTCAGAAATTAGAATAAATAAGTAAACCTATGGTATTATGCCTACAGCTTTCTAAACATTTTTATTTCTAAATCTTAACAGATAAAGCCTAGTAACTATCTATTGCAATGTAATTATATGACTAATATCTTAGAATCTCATATTTCCTCCACATCCTTGACTCAGTGAAAAAAATACAGGTTTCCAGAAAGGTGAGGTTTTTTTCTTGTTGCTTGTTGAAAACTAGATAGCAACTTTCTCTGTGTATTTTCAAAGAAGTAGTTATTTTCTTATTTGTTGTTTAGTTGCTAAGTCATGTGCGACTTTTTTGTGACCCCATGGACTGTAGACTGCCATGCTTTTCTGTCCATGGGACTTTCCAGGCAACGATACTCAAGTGCGTTTCCATTTCCTTCTCCACGGGATTTTTCTGGCCTAGGGATTGAACCCATGTCTCCTGCATTGCAGAAAGATTCTTTACTGCTGAGCCACTAGGAAAGCCCATTATTTTCTTACTTACTTTTAGCTATAATCCCTTGACCAGTTACCCATGTCCACTGTTCCTATTCCTCCCTTTGTTTTTACACAATAGGATATGGGGGGTGGCTATCAAGAGTGAAACTAAATCTACATTCCCTTGTTTAGAACTGGAAACATAAGTTAGGTTTATTTTCCAGTGGAAAGCTGAACTGTGATTTACAAAAGCTGATATATACGCATACACACACACACTCCTGGGAAATTCAACTGCGAGAAGAATCACCAACTCTCTCCAGACTCAAGTACATTGAACATTGAGTGTACAAACTCCTAGCAGAAAAAAATTGATTCAGGAGTAAAAACAAAACAAAACATATTTAACATAAAAACAGTCTCTTCAATTATTTTTGATTTTTAGTCTTAAGAAATTTCAGATCACTTAATGTCAAAAATGAATCATTTAATGAAATGAAAATGATCATTTATTGTTGAAACTGAAGAAAATACAAAGAACCACAGTGAAAAAAGAAGGTCATGTCTTTGGTCAGAGGATGTTAGCAGAATTAACTATTGGGAAGATAAATCCATGGGTATCTACAGTAAACAAGATTACTGAACTCTCTATCTCAGCAGAAAGTCAGGTATGGATAGACCAGACATCAGTAGCTAATGAGGTGACTACATTTAGTCAGAATCAACCCTTAGCCAAGGTTTCACTTTTCTTAGTCCACCCACCTTGTATATATAGTATGGTTTTGACTATAATCAGAACCTTTAAAAAAAAAATGTACATTTCACGTTCATTTACAAATATGAACCACAAGTTTAGAATTGTCCTTATTATGCAGTAAGTTATTGCCCAGGAAACAAACCTACTCACTGAATGTTTAGAGGGAAAATTATATATTTTCTGGAACAGTAAAGATAAATTTCACTTCACATTTCCATTTTTCTTTTGAGGACTCTATTATTGAAAAGATAGTTAAGTGTTCTGTATATAAATAAGAATTATGTTTTAAAAACATATTTGGGGAGCCCATTTCCACAGTTTTACTTTTGTCTCTGGCTCAAGCTTACATCAGAAGAAGTTGAATGAAACAGAATATGGTTTATAGATGGATTATAAACTAATAATAACAACAGCAATAACAAAAGCAGTAAGAACAGCTTTTCTACTCATGTTCTCAGAGTTTTCCTTGTATTTATTTAGTCTTCCCAATTAGGAGAAGGCAATGGCTACCCACTCCAGTACTCTTGCCTGGAAAATCCCATGGACGGAGGAGCCTCGTGGGCTGCAGTCCACGGGGTCACTAAGAGTTGGACTCGGCTGAGCGACTTCACTTTTACTTTTCACTTTCATGCATTGGAGAAGGAAATGGCAACCCACTCCAGTGTTCTTGCCTGGAGAATCCCAGGGACGGGGGAGCCTGGTGGGCTGCCGTCTATGGGGTCGCACAGAGTCGGACCCGACTGAAGCGACTTAGCAGCAGCAGCAGCAGTCCTCCTAATTACCTAAGGGTTTAGGCATTATTATCATCTTCGATTTTACAAATGGGGAAAATGAGTCATTCGATCAAGTCTGCAGTCAATAAGCAGAAGAGGAAAGTTGTCAAGAACTTAGGCAATATGATTTCAGAAATGGATCCTTAAGCTAAGTGAGCAATGTTCTAACCATGACATAAAGGGCCTGATTAATAACAGAACAATAACACAAATTTACATTTCTTTGACAACTGACAGTTTCAGAGAGATATCAATCTTTTTATCTCATTGATTCTCCCACATAACTATTAGACAATACATCTGTCATATCACTTCTCTTAAAAATGAAGAAACAAGAGGTCCTGTAACTTTCATAGATCACACTCCTAAGGTTCTGAGTAGGATAAACAACAAAGGTGTTTCTACTCTTAATCACTAATAGTTCACCCTTGCAATCATAAAATTGTGTTTTTCTGAAATCTACTTTTAAACAAAACTTCAAATCAAATGGTTAACATTTAAATCCTGTTCAAACCCCACAAACCAAAATGTTTCCAACATACAATGCTTATGTCTGTCCATAATAGTGCCCTTTCTAAAGTTACCCCAAAGCAAGATACAGTAAAGAAATTTCCTTCTGAGTCCATGATGTCATGTAATTTTTTCACATCACAAGCACAACATCCAAAATACATTTCTCTCTAAAATGCTTTCTGAATGGCATAAAAGTTGACATAGGTAACAAAACAACGATCTTATTATAAACTAACTGTATTTCCTGTGCTTCCAATGAGATTACCTAATGAATTGGTGGAAATTGGAACTTAGTTGTTTTATGGCTAAATTATACCTATAATTTCCAAAACATGTACTTTTTTTAAAAAATATAGCTGCAACACTTGATGCTAAGTACAGAAATGATTAGCTACAAACCAGCCTACTATAGAACATCAAAACGTATTTGCCCAACAAAGAACTAATGGGAATTATGCAGATTGTGTTTCTTTCTCTGAAGAAATCAACCAAGCTTCACATCAATAACAAAATTAAATATAACTGATATATGAAACAATATATACACAGAGACATAACCAAATGTATTTCTGGTTATTTTTAGACATTTTTTTCATGTAATTATTTGGTAATGAACTGAAATAAAGGTTTATAGCATTTGGTGGATACCTGAATAGGCAGAAATATTAGTCAACTAAGAATATTATTGTGATACTTCATATCAAAACACATGTTTATAATTAAAATGTAGATTGTACATGTTAGCAGAAATCAGTTTTTAATAATACTTTTCATAATTAGATTTTTATTCTGTAACTTTCTTCTAAGTGTTATTCTGCTGATAAAAAAGAACTCAGGAAAGTAAGAAAGTAATGAACTTGTTTGATCAACTTAGGGAAGCAAAGTGAATTAACTAAATTTTCTCATTCTGAAATACTAACCACTAAATAAAAATCTACTTTAAAATTATTTCTTTAGAAATTGTGTGATTGAACAATTCATTATAAGGGTAACTGATAGTAAATGACTCTCCTCTGTAGACAACTTTATTCAAAAGAGGAATGAAGAGATTAGACATTCCTTTTCTCCCAACCATCATCTTTTTGGAGCATCATCTGGATTATATGCAATAAAGTATCTGTTTTCATTCTAAGCAACTAGCAAAGAAAAGAAAAAGCATCACTTGAGACTGAAGATATTCAGCATACATTTAAATTTAGCTTAGATAACTAAAGTAGGTATGTGTTTCTATTGTTAAAGCTTCAGGATATATTTGCAAATATCAAAACTACCACCTAATCATTTTGCTGGAAAAAAACAACAAAACAACAACAATAGCTAGACACTGCCCAAATCATGAAATCCCTTGCACAAACTCTGAGAACTGTCTTGTCAAGATAATCTGTCCTTATGCAACAGCAGGGAAAAACAGATGGGCAGTGCCATGTTTTTAAATGCCTATAGGTTTGGATTCTGTTGGAAAAGCTGGTGAAATTGTTTCCAGAAAAAAAGTGACAAGATAATTTCATTGAATGTCTTTATGATCATTTATTTAATAGCAGAAAGAAAATTAACCATTCCCCATCAAATAAACAAAAAAGGGTTAAAAGATCAAAACAGTTAGCAGAGACTACTACTCTTTTCCTATTATAAAATCATGAAAATAAATGGGTATAGTGCAAAGGGTTGCTTTTTACAATTAGAAAGATAGAGGACACAAAAGATAACAGAGCTGTGCCTTCTGAAAATATAACAAATAATTTTATTTATTGGCAAATAGTTGTTTATTGTAATTTCCTCCTCTGAACTATATTGAGTAATTCTCTGTTTGTATTTGACACCGAATTCTCCACATTACCTGTACAAATTTGCCTAGCTAATATTACATTTAAAAGAATTTGGAAATCTAAGAACTAGTCAGTTATATATCACCAACCTGGAAATTTACAGTTGATTAGTAAGCGTGCAAGTGCACTATGAAGTTCAATTACATCTCACTAAGCACCAAAATAATTCATTTGGTTGTGAACAATTCACTCCAGCAACAGGAAGTTTTATACTCATTGTGCAGGACAATTTAGATCGTTTAAATACATTCTTAACAATAAAGGCTGACTTTTGACTAGTTTCTACAAACCAATTTATTGAGTAGCAGTTGCTGCATCAGTGTATTGGATATTCAATTTAAAATCTTTAAGCAAAAAGTATTCTTTGGTTTAAGCCAACCCACAGAGGGACAAATCGGCCAGATGGCCATGGTGCCGATTCGGCAAATACTAAACTGCTTACTGGAATGAGTCAACTGCAGAACTGATTAATTGATCTAGTCACATATTCAAAACTTTTGCTTCTTATCCCATTAAAAGTAGCACTAATGAGCCGTGGCTATGACCTTCCAGTGAGAAGCCACAAGTTCCACAACCCCTCAATATTTACCACCCAAATTTAATCTTTTTAATGGACACCTTAAAAGGGATCTGATAGAAAATACTAAGAGCTGCTCAGATACTAAAACACTTAGGGAGGCTTTGATTAATGTTGCATGATTAATCAATTGATTAATATAGTTTTCAATACAGATGTTAGGACATTGTCTACTTTAATCAACCATTCTGAAAATAGTGAAGATAAATGCCATACTTTTGTGTCTGCTTAAAAAAAATCCTTTCTTTAAAGGTTGTTAATTATGACATAAGCCTTATTTACCACAGTCAAATTTTATCTAATGTTGACATTTTTATACATAGGAACCATTAATGAGATAAGTGGGATCCTTTTGGCAAAGTCATATTTTAATCTCTTTAAAAATAATTTACTTAGCCAATTTATGGACATTTTCCTTAATGAGAAATTATTTTGGAATGACACCGCAAAATGCATTAAAATCTTAAAGTTTTATTATTATTTTCCAAGACTGTTTGTAATTTGTGATGATGCTTTCTACCATACTAAAACTGAAATCTTTATTCCCGTCAAAAATAATCACCCTGTAATTACTGTGACAAACTGCCCAAGCTGTATCATCGTGGCCATTTCAACTAATGATATTGTATTAGAATGCCTAGCAATAGACTTCAAATGGAAAATATAATTATGTGCATTAGTTTGTCTAAGCATTTATAAGATCACATATCCATCAGTTTTCAGGTCTCATAAAGAAAACCATACATCACTGTCACTGTGAGTTTTGTTATTGAGAGCACAGGCCTTTTCAAACTGAGCTTAAGATGTGTATCTTAAATTCCACTTGTTTTGTGGATCACTAAAGTCCCTGTAAGTTAAGCCAGCATAATTGAGAAGAGCTTTTCCTCTGGTGGTGGAGGAACTCTGTAACATAGACTCCTTCACACTGTGGCCAAATGGAAGTTTAGCCAACCCAAGACAGCTTAATCTAGCTTTTCTACACCTCTTAAGTCTGTGGGAGTCAAATTTGGCATAAAAACCCATGAAAAGACTTTTGGGAAAGGTATCAAATTAAGGTTTTATACTGTTAGCTCTACTGACCTGAAAGAAATTAGGAGGGGAAAAAATCACACAAATAGAGATGTAAGTGTGAGTTGGGTAGTGAAGAGAAACAAAGTTCAATGAATAATGTGCAATAAACTTAAACATCTTTATAATGAATGATAGTGATAAAAATATTGTTAATTAATTTACTGGACTAGAAATATGGACCTAACACTGTATACAACAAAGTTAGCAACCTTGGGAAAGTTGCTCAGACTCTTTATCTCACAATTTTCTCTTTTGTAAAATGAAAAGATAGATGGATCCCTTGATTCTCTCTTGTTTCAAGTTACTAAATGGTATGAGTCAAGGCTCAATTTAGAAAATATTTTTTCTGTTAGCTCAAATGAAAATATTCATCCTGATTGCATAAAATAATCTATCAACAGGTATATGGCATTCCTCTCCTACCAGGAAGAGTTAAGTTATAAAATATTATAGCCCCATATGTTCAAATTAGAATGGTTTAACTTCTCATGCTGTGTGTTCATCATCTGTAGTAAGTGATAATTTGCATATGATTGCTTCCCTGATAGCTCAGCTGGTAAAGACTCCACTTGCAATGTGGGAGACCTGGATTTGATCCCTGGTTTGGGAAGATCCCCTGGAGGAGGAAAAGTCTACCCACTCCAGTATTCTGGCCTGGAGAATTCCATGCACTGTATAGCCCATGGGGTCACGAACTGAACAACTTTCACATCACACTTCCTCTTGAAATGTGTCACCTGTGTATGGTGCTGAAAATGTGCTCAAATATATTCCAGTATCTTTAAATCAGACTTCTACTAGATCTGAAATGAGAAAATTCACCTCTGTATCATATAAATCTAGTAGAAGTGAGTTTCTCAATAGTAGTACTACCAGTATTTAGCTAAACTCAGATATGCAGATAACACCACCCTTAAGGCAGAAAGTGAAGAACTAAAGAGCCTCTTGAAAGTGAAAGAGGAGAGTGAAAAAGTTGGCTTAAAAGTCAACATTCAGAAAACTAAGATCATGGCATCCGGTCCCTTCACTTCATGGCAAATAGATGGGGAAACAGTGAAAACAGTGGCTGACTTTATTTTGGGGGGCTCCAAAATCACTGCAGATGGTGATTACGGCCATGAAATTAAGACACTTACTCCTTGGAAGGAAAGTTATGACCAACCTAGACAGCATATTAAAAAGCACAGACATTACTTTGTCAACAAAGGTCCATCTAGTCAAGGCTATGTTTTTTTCCAGTAGTCATGTATGGATGTGAGAGTTGGACTATAAAGAAAGCTAAGCACCAAAGAATTGATGCTTTTGAGCTGTGGTGTTGGAAAAGACTCGAGAGTCCCTTGGACTGCAAGGAGATCCAACCAGTCCATCCTAAAGGAGATCAGTCCTGGGTGTTCATTGGAAGGACTGATGTTGAAGCTGAAACTCCAATATTTTGGCCACCTGATGAGGAGAGCTGACTCATTGGAAAAGACCCTGATGCTGGGAAAGATTGAGGGCAGGAGCAGAAGGGGACAACAGAGGATAAGATGGCTGGATGGCATCACCGACTCAATGGACATGAGTTCAGGTAAACTCCGGGAGTTGGTGACGGACAGGGAGGCCTGGCATGCTGCAGTTCATGGGGCCGCAAAGAGTCGGACATGACGGAGCAACTGAACTGAGACTAGCTGAATTTATTGCAGGTATTATCCTTGATGTTGTTGGATGTTTACAGCATCCCTAGTCTATATCCACTAGATCCTGGTAGCATCCCTCATTACCCACAGTCATGAAAATAAAAAAATGTCTCCAGACATTGCCAAATGTCCCTGAAGAAAAAAATCTCCCATGATTAAGAACCACTCTCCTGTTTGATAAGCACCTAGTAGAAACACCATCTAGACCAAAGCAAAGCAAAATGGCCTTAAGCCATACATATATGGATTCTGACATAATTCTATGGTCATTTATTTTATTTCACTGCTTCATACCAAAGCATATGAAAAGGTTTAAGTAATACAATTATTTTGTGGCAGAAACTTTTTTTTTTAATTGCTAGTTCTTGGGATATTCTTTAAGTCTTGCCTCTAAGGAAATTTTAAGTAGGAGTGATTACACAATTTAAATCTAACTGGGAAGAAAAGGTCAGTGTCAAAGAAGACCAAAGATTTATATATAAGGCAAGAGTTGTTCTATCTATGAGAAGGCAGAATTCCTTTTTTTTTTTTTAAAGCCAATTGACTTTCATGATTACTTAGCTCAATTAATTAAGGTCCTTATGACCTCATGCATATTTGTGACAACTGCCAGTTGTTATAAACATATATACATATACTCTTATACTTCACATGCTTTACATCAACACATCATCATTAGAAGTTAGGCAATACCCTTCATATTCTATAGATTAGAAAACTTAGGCTTAGAAAGGTCAATACTGCTATTAATTAGTGAAACTAACACTAAAATCTAGGTTTTCTAACTCAGTAACATGGGATCTTAATCTTATTGTTCTCCTCTAGGGTATTTTATTAAATTTGGCTGTGATTTTCTACAAATATAAATTATACCTATTCAGTAAGTGAAAATATGAGTCAACTTGGTTTACTTCAGCTGTTTTCATGGCAAGAGCCAAGAAAAAAATGACTCTACAATCTTCTTTTTAGGTATCATGATCTGCCTTAATTCATGAGTAGAAAAGAATAAAGAAAAATTAGATCTTTTCTACTCTTGAGGCCATCCACCAGTTCATAGTCTATAAAAATGATGCTAAACTCTGTGAAATACTGTAGCACTGAAGTCATTATTATTAAATTCCCAGATTCCAAGATTTCATTTGGCATTTCCCTGAGGTATTTACCCAAAGCTTCATTTTTGACTTTATGAGATCTGGCAGAGTTGTGGGCCACATAGGACATGACCGTCCTCTTAAAACTCTGTGTCAAAGAATTGTGTCTACCATTGTAGAAGGATATTTCTTTAATAGGAAATGTCATTATTCCTTTGACAATCTCATGCTATATAAACATTAAGTAACACTTACCAAAATCCAGTATGTACTGTACTATTTCCATGTTCTGGCACTGTATACATTTGTCTATGCTTTCAACTCAAAAGTTGAACAATATTGCTTGCTGTATTTTGGTGCCAGCATAGATTTAAGCCATCCAAACAAGACTGTGTATTTGAACTGACAGAGAGTAAATGATTTGCATCTGGCATAACTGATGGTGGTGTCAAAACCTTGGAAGATAATTTATTGGTAAACATATTCCTCTGGATACCTAGCCACACATGCCCTATTTCCTATCAAGGGATGGAGCCAGATCATTGCCAGAACAATGACAAATATTTTATAGGGATAATTCAAGAGATTATTTTGCTGTTACAGAAAACAGGGATAGAGAAACATGGTGGTTTTGCTCATTGATGAAACAAGATAATTTTTCAACGTTCATTGCAGAAATTAAATTTCATGTGAAAATACCTTTCTGACAACTGTGGGGTTGATGAACTAATCAGAAAAATCACAAACAGCATGCTTAAAAAGTCTAATCTACAATTCCAATATGTAATTGTGAAAAAAAAAAAAAAAACTTGAATCAAATCAGGACTAAAAAATGACAATGAAAGTATAGAGCTTTAAGGCCTTAAAACATACGTTTGAAATACCCACACCTCTTGAAAGAAATAGCTGTAACTCTAGATAATGTGCTCAATTCATGATAAGCTTCCAAATCTAGCAATAGTTTTATATTAGTAGCCCTTTGGGATATACAAGCTCAGTGGAACCATATATTTTAATCTTTCTATTTCAGTTCTTAAGGAATTTACACATGTTCTCAATCTGATATTTGCAAATGGTATTTTCTTTAAATGATCATAGAACCAAATTGAATTAAGCATTCCATTAAAGAATGAGTATATGACCTATATACAGGGAATCAATTTCACAACAATTTAAATTAAATATATCATTCTTACTTTTAAAAGACATGCATCATAATTTAATGTTTCTTTGATCATGTAATTGACCTTACAGGATCTTGTGACTTAATTTTTAAAAAAAGCAATTAAGCACCTCTTCTGGTTTAGACTGTGCCAGGTAATAGACATGATTTAAAGATGACGAAGAAATGCTTTCTTTCTCTATCTAGCTCATGGTCCAAACAAAACATATTAGAAATTTACTTTAAAGATAATTATGATGGTTTAACATAATGTTCAAATTGATAAGGGCAGAGATTCAGCCTGCGTCATTTCAAAGAACGCTTCACTGTTAAGGTGAAGATCAAGATGATCATAATGGACTGAGCATTTATATCCTTCCAAAATGTATATGTTGAACTTGAACATATGAAGATAGTCTATAATGTGACATTATTTACAAGGGTCACATGTGTACTGCTGGAGTCAATTGGTTATTATGATGAAATTGTAAACAATGATGAGGCAACCATCTAAAGTGGCTATAATTAGAGATGACATCTATAAGGACATAATTAAGGTTAAGTGGGGCTTCTCTGGTAGCTCAGATGGTAAAGAATCTGACTGCAATGAGGGAGACCTGGGTTCAATCCCTGGGTTGGGAAGATCCCCTGGAGGAGGGCACGGCCATCCACTCCAGTATTCTTGCCTAGAGAATCCCCATGGACAGAGGAACCTGGCAGGCTACAGTCCATAGGTCACAAAAAGTAGGGCACAACTGAGCATACAAAGTTAAATGAGATCACAAGGCTGGGGTCCTGATTCTGTAGGATTAGTGCCCTTTTAGGAAAAAAAACACCAGAAATCTTGTTTGTGTTTTTTTCCTTTCTCTCTTTGGCACACAAAGAAGAGATCCTACAAGGTCATAGTGAGATGGTGGCTGCCTACAAGTCAAGAGAAGAGGCCTCATATGAAACCAACCTTGCTGACACTTTCATCC
The DNA here is from genome assembly GCF_019320065.1 of Cervus canadensis. Lineage (NCBI taxonomy): Eukaryota > Metazoa > Chordata > Mammalia > Artiodactyla > Cervidae > Cervus > Cervus canadensis. The sequence goes on from NC_057400.1 coordinate 27,551,776, forward strand.
TGACTTCTCAGCCTCCAGAAATATGGAAAAAAATGATTTTCTTTGTTTACACCAACTAACCTGTGGGATTTTTTTACAGCAACCCGAGTGGACTAAAGTAATATTTCACATGCAATTTGAAGGATGAATCAAAATTTACCTCCACAGAGAGAACAACAAATGGAATTAGAAACCAGCAGGTGAGGAGAAGAACCGCATGCAGAAGAGAGAAAAGATAAAGAATGAACTAAGGACCAGAAGCAGTCTGAGCAGAAGAGCCTTGGGAAACAAAACAGGGCCACATGCATATACTTAGAGGTAGAAAGTGTGGAACATCACATGTAGCTTTTTCTGAGTTAAGGCAGGCAGGATTAAATAGATGAAGAAAATTATAAAGGTTTGGTATATTTGCCATGAAGAAAGAAAACGTAAACTGAACACAAATCAATGACAGTTAAATGGCATTATTAAGATAGGCTGAGGTCACAAAGAGGTTAATAAGGACCAAGTAGATTCTGGTAGTGGTAGTGGTGGTATTTTTCATGTGGAACAAAAGTATAGAAAGCAGAAGACTGGACTGGCCAGGTATGGAAGACAGGGCAGGGCAGTTGTGGCAGAACCAGGAAGTGGGGTTGTTGACACGGCAGAAAGAGGACACAGTGACTTGGGGTAGTAGAGACGAAAACTGAAGTAAAGAAAGGGAAAGATTAGAGAGAGGTTGGAAAAAAAAAAATGAAAGCAGAAATTTGGATAAAGGGGAGAATGAGAGATATTATTTCATAGAACTAAGAGCCACAGAGTAATTACGAATAAGAATTTAACTTGATTATGGCAGAGACTAGTGAGCTCTTCATCACATCAGTTGCTTTTTCCTTTTGAATATGACAGGGAAGAGCAAAATCTAACTCCATGTTGGATCTGTTCCTTTCACCTTTACTTTTCATTGTTTCTGTTATTGTAATCATTGAAAGGAGGCTATCTATAGCTGTAAGCGAATATAATGGCCGGTCTTGAGGAACCTGTCGCTCTGTCTGAATGTTAAAGTTCCTTTGTTCAGCTCACAGGGAGACATTCTGACCCTGCCCACCTGTGAATAGCTTCAGAAAAGAAGAAATTACCACATCCCCTCTCCAAACCTCACCAAGCCAAGAGATATTATGCAAGACTAACTGCTTTTTTATTTTACTTCCTCATCTCCTCCCCCTCTCTGTTCTATAAAAGAAATTGGCATCTAGACCCCATAAGATGTTTTCCTAGGGCCCTAGCCCACCTGCCATCTTCCCAGACTCCTGGCTTTCCAATTAAAATTGCCATTTCTTGCCTCAGCATCTCATCTCCTGATTATTGGCCTATTGTGTGGCAAGCAGACCAAACTTGAATTCAGTAACATGAATATGGTACATATGTTAATTCTCATCTGGCCAGTGTAGTATGGGATATAAGACTGATATAAGCAACATCCAATAATGGTGCACCCCTATAATGTGATTCTCACATTCTTTGCCTTGGCACAGTAGCACAAGCTGGAAGGAGCTTCAGAGCCACTTGAAGATGAGAAACACTTCTTTTGATCAATGTTTTTTTAATTAATACAGGAAGAAATACATATTTGAGATAGTCAATGGATTTCACTTGCAAATATCATAAGAATATTTTTCAGTTTCTACAATAGAAATACTATAAGCTGATTTCACATGTACTCTAGTGATGCCATGACTAAGCACAGCTCATCTGGGGATTGCTATATGATGCTTTCTTATAGCAGATCTTTGGGAGGTTTGAAAGAGGGTAACTCTAGGATGACTATGAACTGTTTAACCAGGTATAATGACAAATACGTATAGATTTTTACTCAGAATGCACACACATCTTCCTAAAACAGTCTCCGTCTTTCAGGCATCCCTCCAAACCTGGATGGGAGCTGAATTGTGAGTGTAGAAGTAGGAACTGAGGGAGAAAGAAGTTCTGAGGAGAGATTTATTTACCTCAGCTCCACTACTAGCTGCTTCCAGGTAGAATTTCTCCCTGTTCTGTTCTCAGCACGACTGAGTGACATAAACAGAGCCACTGTGTTAAATACAAGCAAACAAAAACTGCAATAGTCTCACAACCATTCTTCCTTTCAGCCTCTTAAATGGTTTTCTAAGGGTATTTTACAGCTTGTTCTTCCAGATAAAAGGATAAAACCTTTCTTTTTTTAATTTTTTTTCTTTTTAAAGCAGCTTCTATTTCCAGTTTTTTAAGAAATCTCCACACTGTTTTCCATAGCGGCTGTACTAGTTTGCATTCCCACCAACAGTGTAAGAGGGTTCCCTTTTCTCCACACCCTCTCCAGCATTTATTGCTTGTAGACTTTTGGATAGCAGCCATCCTGACTGGTGTGTAATGGTACCTCACTGTGGTTTTGATTTGCATTTCTCTAATTATGAGTGATGTTGAGCATCTTTTCATGTGTTTGTTAGCCATCTGTATGTCTTCTTTGGAGAAATGTCTGTTTAGTTCTTTGGCCCATTTTTTGATTGGGTCATTTATTTTTCTGGAATTGAGCTACAGGAGTTGCTTGTATATTTTTGAGATTAATCCTTTGTCTGTTTCTTCATTGCTATTATTTTCTCCCACTCTGAAGGCTGTCTTTTCACCTTGCTTATAGTTTCCTTTGTAGTGCAAAAGCTTTTAAGTTTCATTAGGTCCCATTTGTTTATTTTTGCTTTTATTTCCAATATTCTGGGAGGTGGGTCATAGAGGATCCTTGCTGTGATTATGTCGGAGAGTGTTTTGCCTATGTTCTCCTCTAGGAGTTTTATAGTTTCTGGTCTTACATTTAGATCTTTAATCCATTTTGAGTTTATTTTTGTGTATGGTGCTAGAAAGTGTTCTAGTTTCATTCTTTTTACAAGTGGTTGACCAGTTTTCCCAGCACCACTTGTTAAAGAGGTTGTCTTTTTTCCCATTGTATATCCTTGCCTCCTTTGTCGAAGATAAGGTGTCCATAGGTTCGTGGATTTATCTCTGGGCTTTCTATTCTGTTCCATTGATCTATATTTCTGTCTTTGTGCCAGTACCATACTGTCTTGCTGACTGTGGCTTTGTAGTAGAGTCTGAAGTCAGGCAGGTTGATTCCTCCAGTTCCATTCTTCTTTCTCAGATTATTTTGCTATTCGAGGTTTTTTTGTATTTCCATACAACTTGTGAAATTCTTGGTCCTCCAGTTCTGTAAAAATACCGTTGGTAGCTTGATAGGGATTGCAATTGAATCTATAGACTGCTTTGGGTAGCATAGCCATTTTGACAATATTATTCTCAACATCACTCATTATTAGAGAATGCAAATCAAACCACAATGAGGTACCCATTACACACCAGTCAGGATGGCTGCCTATCCAAAAAGTCTACAAGCAATAATGCTGGAGGGTGTGGAGAAAAGGAACCTCTTACACTGTTGGTGGGATGCAAACTAGTCGCCGCTATGGGAAACAGTGTGGAGATTTCTTAAAAAACTGGAAATAGAACTGCCATATGACCCAGCAATCCCACTTCTGGGCATACACACTGAGGAAACCAGATCTGAAAGAGACACGTGCCCCCCAATGTTCATCGCAGCACTGTTTATAATAGCCAGGACATGGAAGCAACCTAGATGCCCATCAGCAGATGAGTGGATAAGGAAGCTGTGGTACATATACACCATGGAATATTACTCAGCCATTAAAAAGAATTCATTTGACTCAGTTCTAATGAGATGGATGAAACTGGAGCCCATTATACAGAGTGAAGTAAGCCAGAAAGATAAAGAACATTACAGAATACTAACACACATATATGGAATTTAGAAAGATGGTAATGATAACCCTATATGCAAAACAGAAAAAGAGACACAGAAATACAGAACCGACTTTTGAACTCTGTGGGAGAATGTGAGGGTGGGATATTTCAAAAGAACAGCATGTATACTATCTATGGTGAAACAGATCACCAGCCCAGGTGGGATGCATGAGACAAGTGCTCGGGCCTGGTGCACTGGGAAGACCCAGAGGAATCGGGTGGAGAGGGAGGTGGGAGGGGGGATCGGGATTGGGAATACATGTAAATCCATGGCTGATTCAAAGAATAAAAAAAATAAAATAAAAAATAAATAAATAAAATTGAAGAACAAATAAATAAAACAGTGCATCAGTGGTACAATTTAGCAGTTGCCTAAATTTACCTTGTGCAGGTATGTAATTCAATTTTATAAAAATTCACTTCTGGGTATATTTTAATTGAACAATTATTTACATAAGATGTTAATATAGCAGACTGTAACCAAAGAATCAGAGTTCATTAGGTAAATATACAAACTATTGAATAAATAAAAAAAATAAATAAAAAAAATAAAGCAGCCTCTAAAGCTCCATCCTTTCTCTTTTTCACTTAGGAGACAAAGAATACTTGTCAATGCTAATGGAGTGTCTTTGCATAAACAGAGGAAGAAGCAGTAAAAGGCTTTGTTTATTAACCTCAGAAGTGGTAAAAATAAGTTTTTACCTCTGCCTCTTCTCATCTTGCTAAACTCTATATTACTCTCTTTCCAACCTTTCACATTCTCCTGAGGAAATGAGAGGGGTTTACTTTCAGCCAGAAGGTTATTTATGAACTTTGGGAGGAAGACAAATTCTGCTGACTAGGGAACAACAGACTAGAGCTGAAGATGACAGTGTGCTTTGAAAAGAACTGTGCTTTAGAGCCCCTCAGATCCAAGTTAGTCACCTAGATCTACTGTTTAAGAACTGCTGCCTTAGACAAGCAAGTGTTCTTCCCTGAGTTAACATTCGTCCTCTCTAAATTGTGCAAAAATGATACCCCTTTCACTTATTTACTGTAAAAATTAAAGTTCAAAAACATAAACAGTGTGTGGAGCCTAATAAGGAACTTACTGAAAAGAGAACAACTTTATTAGCTAATCAACAGATATTTAAGCACCCTAGTCTAGGTGATATCAGTTTCTTTAAGTTAGCAGGAAAGTTTTAGGGAAACAGAGTGATGGCATATGGACATTCTCTGTATTATCTTCATAACTTTTCAGTAAATCTAAATATATTCCCCTGTCCAGTGGCTTAATGGTAAAAATCCAACTGTCAATGCAGGAGGCATGGGTTCATCCTTGGTCCAGGATATCCCACGTGCCATGGTGCAACTAAACCCATGCACCACAACTATTGAACCTGTGCTCTAAAGGCTAGGAACCACAACTACTGAAGGCCTCATGTTCAAGAACCTGTGCTCTGCAACAAGAGAAGCCATCGCAATAAGTCTGCATACTGCATTAGGAGTAGTCCCCTGCTCAGAACAAGAGAAAAGCCCATGCAGCAACGAGGACCCAGCACAGCCAAAATATAAATAAATGAAATTAAATATACGCCCTCCAATGCATAATAATATATTTGTTGTCCATGCAGTTTGCCAAAATAACTTACTGCTAAATGTGGAAACTGAAGTTGAAATTTTGCTAAGACTTAAGCACAATGCCTCACAGTCAGGCCCAGACAAGCTGGAAACAACTTGTTTGGGTGATGGTAGGGGTAGGTATAGGCGGAAATCTCTAGAATTTACTACCGATCCATCATTCTTTTATCTGAAATGTTTCTGACCAGACATGTTTTGAATCTCAGAGTTTTTCAAATTTTAGAATGGAATTACAAAGCATTCTCTATACAGTCTGGAGCAGCACCTTGCAATTGACCATATTAGTGATTCTGCAGTGAAATTGTGAATATTCGGATAAATGAGTTAAAGAAAATAAATAGCCTCATTTTAGATCAGGTCAGTATCTACTACCCAATGGGCACTTATTTTAGTTTTCAGAGCTTTCAGGACTTGGGTTTCTCAGATAACAAATAATGGGTATATTTACTAAGAAAAATCCCTAACTTACCACCAACCAACCTTTGCTTCTTTCCTTACCCAGTGCCCCACATAAAATTTCTTATCAGGCAAGTGACTTTCACCTTGGCAGCAGCAAAGAAATGTACTCTATTTATGAAATTTTATAAAGGAAAACATGAAACATTGAAACAAAAATGGTTCCTTGTGCCACTATGACACTTTTGTGCCTTTTGCCTTTCTGGGATTAATTACCCATCACCCTCCCTTGCATCTACTTTGTAGATGTGTCACAGATGTAGTCAAGCTTCTCTTGCTATGATGAAGAGGAAAAACAAACATACAAAAAAAGGTCACTATATTTTTCTGAAATTAGACTTTCATTGGAGATCATTTTATTTCCCTAACCATTAAAAAATAATGCTTCCTATTCTCAATTTTTCTTTCTTTGATTTTTGATCTCTCAGTTAAAATTGGTGAGCCAAATGAATATTTCAATTTGAATAATTTTAAAATGTTTGATTCCTGCCTTCTTTATAGATAAAATTAATTTTGAAATAGCATTATTGAAACCAGGCATTCTTTCTAAACTAAGAATTCCAGATGTTTTTAGTTGCTGCCTATGACATTTCCACAATCAGAATAAATTGTGTTTCCAGAGTAATGTAATAGATAGAAGTGCTGAATAAATCTCGTGCAGTTGAGATGACAAAATTAACATGCTGATGACATTTTAATGTTTCAATATAATCAAGGGGGCATGGATCATGCCTCCACCAGTTCTAATATAATTCTATTCTTTAATCTTTTTCCAAGACAAAATAAAATATAGATAGATTTCAGAAAGTATATAAGCAGAGTGTGCTTCAGTCTTCAGGCAAGCTGTTTAGGATGCATCTGAAATGCTATTTAGATTCAGCTTTGCCAGTAGATATTTTACCAAAGCAATTGAGTTATATATAAAAATCCTGGATTGAGGACAAATATTTTGTTGTTCTCTTTGTGAAGGTTGCTGTTGATGCTTTTGCTACAATTGCTGTTTTATAATTTGGCAGAAAATTTGCTGATTTAAACAGCAAAATCAATATATTGTTATTGGATCCAACAAAAAAAACTGCTATGCACCTAATCTCACGAAAATATGTAAACAAATAAACAAATTCATACATAAACTTCTTAGATTCAAAATAAGAAAAAAAGAGAACTGGTAATTGTAAAAATATGACAAATACCTTTTTTCTAACAGTGTAATGCAAAAACTGTTGGTCGTGTTCAACTCTTTGTGTCCTCATGAAGTGCCAGGCTCCTCTGTCCATGGAATTCTCTAATATAATAGCAAGAATACTGGAGTGGGTAGCCACTCCCTTCTCCAGGGGATCTTCCTGACCCAAGGAGTGATCCCAGGTCTCCTGCATTGCAGGCAGATTCTTTACCATCTGAATCACCAGGGAACTTAACTGTTAAAGTTCAGTTTATACCTGGAGGAAACAATAATCTAACTATGTAAGTGGGTTGTAGATCTGTGTTGAATGTTGAAAACTTGGATAGTCCTTGCCCAGTGGCATTGAAGAGAAGAAAAGACAAGGAGATGAAATGATGGTACTTCTTTCAGTGCTTCTTTCCTCATCCTCTCCTGAAAAGGGTGGTAATGACAGGCTAAATGAGAACAATAAACAATGATGACCTTGCCCAGAATCAGGTGTAGATGGAAATGGATAACACAAGATAAGTGGTTACTTGGGCACTCATTGTGTTCACCATAAAACAAAGAATGAAGATTTATTTCTAAATAGTAGTTTTCAATCTAATATTTGATTGCAAACCTCTTTATTTTTCAGGCAAAATCTCATTCAGAGACATATATTAAACTGATAAGAGAAGAACTCCCTGAGTGGAACAGGGGCACAGCAGTTGTCCCTGATGTGTTTTCCTAGAGGATAATATGACACTTGCTACTACAGATTCACCTACAAGCATGGAGGAGGCACATTTTCCCCAAGATTATATTTCCAACATATTTTTCTATTCCAGTCACTGCAAAAAACTGATCGCTCTAAGACATATATTGAAATACATACAATTTTTTACTACTTCTACTTTTCTTGCTTCTAACTCAATTCAACAGATGACCAAAAAGCCACTTGTATCAGGCCTGTGTTCAACCTGTTTTCCAGTGTTTTCTGTGTCAGAGTGGATTATTTCAGCTGCAACTAAAATAAATCCTACTCAGAGTGGTTTTAGTAATAAGGATATTGATTATTCCTGCCCTCACATAGAGCATGTCCAAGCAGGACAGGTAGAATAGTTTATAGATGTCATCAGTAGATTTAATTATCCCATCTCTCAGCTTATTATCCCATGACTACTTTTCCTTAGTGGTCTTAAAATGGCTGGCAAAAGTAATTGGAGCTTCCCTAGTTCAGTTAAAAACATTGTAATTGGGGCTTTTCTTTAGCAAGGAAGAAAAAAAAGAAAGAGAAAGGGGGACAGGAAAAAGGAGGAGGAGACGCAAGGGAGGGAGAGAGAGGGGAGAAAGAAAAAAAGGAGGAGTAAGAAGAAGAAAAGAAGAGGTGAAGGAGGAGAAGAAGGCAGGAAGAGAGGGAGGGAGGAAGGGAGAGAACCAGTCTCCAATGACGGAATATAAATCTTACTTAGTCTCATTACCCCAAACTTAGAACAATTAACAACTGGCAAGAGAAGACGAGAGTCAATTGGCTGAGGGAGAAGAGATGAGCATTTTGTGAGAATATCTGTGATTCTACCCTCTTGGAAGTCTGTCCCAACTGAAGTCTGTTCCACAATCCAAATCTGGTGGCTTAATAGAATAATCCATGCTCAGCTACCAAGGTAAGTACTCAGACAGGCTGAACACTAAAAAACTGAACAACAGCTCTGGCAGCAGAGATTGGGTTAACATGGCTTTTTTTTTTTTTTTTTCTGTCTCAGTTAGGGGGCTTCATGAAAGTTTGTCAATCATCATTCAAAACAGTGTGCTTTAAATGTCACATACAAGTAATCCAAGTATACAATGTACAACTGCGTTCATTTCTCTCACTCTTTCTCTCTCTCTCTCTTTCCCCTGAGATACCTTGAAAGAATGACTGCATTCATACTTTGAACTTCGCAGTAAAGAGCTGAAAAATTTCCAGAATGTATTGTTTTACACTAATAACTTAGCACCTATCCCAGGCACCTACAAAAGAACTCCAAGCTGCTAGCTGTTTTAGAAGATTGATGGCTCTAAAAACTTGCCATAAGCTAAGATCTGAGGACCTTTGGTGGTCAAGTGATGTCTCCTTTCCAATCTTGCTTATTGAATTTGAAAGCTCCATAGCTTTATCTGTTAAGGAAGCTGCCAAGTAGGATAACTGTTACAGAACTGAGTTAAAAGAAAATAATGAAAAAAATCAAAATAAAGATACATGTAAGCTAATTTTCAGTTCAACACATTGACAAAAACTAAATATATTTTTACTGAAAAAATGGGCTAGGGTCTGTTTTATAAAATTTTTAACCTCAGAATACTTCAAACCACTGTTGCAGTCACCTAATACTTTACTTTCACTAAGAGAAAAGAAGTAATTCAAAAACAATTTGAGATTGTTTCAATAATAATGGTACAACTGTTCACCTTTTTTTTTTTTTTTCATTAAAAAGTGAGTTATTGGTGCATTTCTGCTCTTAGGGTCAACTCGAGTAGAATTTGTGGTAGGGACAGAATTTCTTATGGTTACTGCAATTCTTTAGGACACTTTCAAATATACTCCCAAACTGTTTAATGCTCCCACTGCATAAAACTGTATAGATCTCTGGTATTTCTCAAGCTTCTGTGTCTCATAAACTCAATTTATGTGTGTATGCTTTCCACTACCTGATAGTTTAGGGATTAATTATAAACAGTTTTAAAATAATAACTTATAAAACTGGTAACATAAGGCCAAGGTAATACATGGCTCTTCTGATAAAATATAATGCTTAATCAAAACAAAATGCAGAAATTCCTGGATGGTTGTCCCACAATAATTTTTTATAGTAGACCTTTTAGTGGTATTTTGGTAAGAGAGTGAAAAAAATATTTCAATAGACACATTCCTTAAATTATGCCACTTAAGCACTTGTCTACAGTGTCTACATATTACTCTAGTTTACAAAATAAGATTTCATAGTAGAGTCTGAAGTCAGGCAGGTTGATTCCTCCAGTTCCATTCTTCTTTCTCAAGATTACTTTGGCTATTCGAGGTTTTTTGTATTTCCATACAAATTGTGAAATTATTTGTTCTAGTTCTGTGAAAAATACCGTTGGTAGCTTGATAGGGATTGCATTGAATCTATAGATTGCTTTGGGTAGAATAGCCATTTTGACAATATTGATTCTTCCAATCCATGAACACGGTATGTTTCTCCATCTGTTTGTGTCCTCTTTGATTTCTTTCATCAGTGTTTTATAGTTTTCTATGTATAGGTCTTTTGTTTCTTTAGGTAGATATACTCCTAAGTATTTTATTGTTTTTGTTGCAATGGTGAATGGTATTGTTTCCTTAATTTCTCTTTCTGTTTTCTCATTGTCAGTGTATAGGAATGCAAGGGATTTCTGTGTGTTAATCTTATAGCCTGGAACTTTACTATATTCATCGATTAGCTCTAGTAATTTTCTGTAGAGTCTTTAGGGTTTTCTATGTGGAGGATCATGTCATTTGCAAACAGTGAGAGTTTCACTTCTTCTTTTCCTATCTGGATTCCTTTTACTTCTTTTTCTGCTCTGATTGCTGTGGCCAAAACTTCCAACACTATGTTGAATAGTAGTGGTGAGAGTGGCACCCTTGTCTTGTTCCTGATTTCAGGGGAAATGCTACAAAG